>NW_017731912.1:736796-794696 GCF_001890085.2 Hipposideros armiger | reverse complement strand
CAGCCACTCAGTGGCTGGAAAACCAACTTCTCATAAAATCAATTTAACATTTTGGTCGCTGTTGAAGACATTTAATGCATGCATGTTTATATATCTGTATTTATACTGCAGCCCCATGGATTTCAGTGGGTTTTAATAGTCATACGCTGGAAGAGGCTATTTGAAACTGCTGAGGGTATATAATCTTTTTGCACCACTGACAATAACAACGTTTACCAACACATACAGATTACTTTTAGATGTTAGTAAGTGTACCTAAGAGTCAGATTAATTATGGTCTCTTTAACTTTTGTATTTGTACCATCTCACTGATCTGTAGTGTCCTACTTTTGAAAGTCATTTTTTTTAAATTTCCAGTTGGAATTATTCTCTTATTTTCCAGGAGTTTAAGCTTCTTAAATCCTGATCTGCCTGTAGTTTGGCAAACAAAGTTATCTGTCAGGATAGTCCAATTTTTTCCATTTCCTTTGTTATGTCTTAAATCAGTTCAGTTAAAAAGGGTAATATTTTGCTATTTTTTTTCTTTCAGTTTTTTTTTCTGGTTCCACAAACTGAACATGATCACCAGCTGGTTAAGAAAATACCTTTTTTAGAAAAATTAGGGAATTGGGGGAGGAACTGAAAAAAGTGGAATTTTAAAAACTTTTACTTAACTCTTTTGAAGTTAATAATATGGGAGTGAGTTATACTGGAAGAGTGGTAAAATTATATCACACAGCCCATCATTTTGTAGACTATGATCTTGGAGATGAAAAAATCAATATCTTGAGGCTTCAAGTTGCTATTTATAAAATGTAGATAATTGTTCTTGCTTTACCCACCTCTCCTGATAGTTTTGAGGCTCAAATGATGTACTATGTAGGAATGTATTTAGGTGATGTCAAAGCACTAGACATAAAATATTATTATAATAATGATTAAAGTATAACACTCATGAAAACTTTAGCACTTTAGAAGCAAAAGATTAATAAAAATTATAATGATGTATATAGTCCTGAGCTCCTATTGAGTGGACATCCCTTTGGAAGATGAAAGTTCAAGGAACTAGGGTGGCCGAGTGGCGCGTTGGTTAAGAGCTGGCTTGGGATGCCAGAGGGCCCCGGTTCGGATCCCACATATGAAGGACAGTGACACTGCCCTCTACAGCTAAGATGCTGAACAGCTCAACCTGGAGCTGGGCTGCTGTGAGTCGCTGGCGATGGTGTAGGCTGCAGCCCCTGCTGCAGTGGGTTGCCATGGGCTACCGTGTGTAGCCAGCAGCCAGTGTGAGCGGCCAGCAGCCGCAGTGAGTGGCCGTCCAGAAAGCCGGCGACTGATCTGCCTCGCCCGGAAAGAGCGCAATGATGGTGCCAACTTTGGCCAGTGAAGCAACGTCCTCCACAACTAAACTGAAGAACAAAACGACAGCAAGTTTTCTGTTCCCCTTCCCCCGATTCCCCAGCGCTGTTCCCCTCCCACAATTCCCCAATAAAATCTTTAAAAAAAAAAAAAAGAAAGTTCAAGGAACTAGAAAATCAAGAAACCAGTCATACAAATGATCGTGAAACTGTCCGTTCTCAATCCAGGTAGTTATTTTCATCTGCTTTCTTCTCTAACCAGAGCCCACTTCTGAGCAGGTGCATTCAAATGGACTAATTACTCTTAACCTACGTATTTCATCTCACGTAAGGTTTGAATTTTTTTTTTCTGTTTAGAGAAAGGCTTTATGGTTATTTATACCCATGTTTTCTTGAAGCGACTGTGGAAGAAGAAAGAACCTAGATTATTATTATAACATTTCACTATAGCAGAGTAAGTATAATAGAGATTTTTACTCCTCTTTCTCCTCCTCCTCTCCTTCTTGTTTTCTTCTTTGTATTCCAAAAACAGAATCTACACAGAAACATTGGCTGCAACCACCCCTTTCCTACAAGTCATTCTCATGGCATGGAACCCAAATGACGTAACGCAGTCTTAGCTAAGGTTCCACCCCTCCCCAAAATGAAGAGAAACTCCTTAACAGACAGAGACGGAGGGTTGAAATTTCAATTCTAAGAGTTCCCTGAATTTCTAGGCCACTGATGTGTCCAGATGAAAAACAAATATGGAAAACTAACCAGTGTTTAAAATACAATAGACTATAAATCTGGAAACTCCAATTCTAGCCAGAAGTGCCAAAATCCATCTCCTCTTTCACTTAATTTATAATTGAGTCAGGTTCGAGTGGTACTAGAAATAAAACATGAAAAAGAAAATAAAGTAGTTAAATGTTACTCATTGGAGAGCTCCTTCTCCATAAAAGCCTTACTCACTTCTAATAGATGGGAAATAAAAGCAGGATTTTGGAGAGATGTTATTGAAGTTACCCATAATGTCATAAAGATGCCTGTTTGGTGCTCAAGAATAGCACTGAATTTAAGCCATTGTATTAAGAAGGGACCAAACAACAATATGCCTTGTGGAGAGGCTTGGATATTTCAATCCCATAGAAAGCTGGGGGGGAAAAAGAAATAAAAGGAGAGAGAGAAAACTAGTGCTTTGTTTTTGTGTGTGCTTTGTTTTGTTTGTTTTTGTTTTGTTTTGTTTTGATGTTTAAACTAGAGAGGCGGGCGCTAACACCACAAGAAGTCTCAGCCAATGCCCGGGCTCCAGGTCACCAAGCAGGGTTTCCACGGGGCTCCAGCTGCCGTCGTCTCCTCCCTCCCTGGAGATATCCAAATAGTGCAGGTTAACCACAGACCCCAGTGCTGCGCAGTCATCCTTCCTGTGCGTAAATGGCAAGGCCTTTGATAATAAAGAGACTTCCAAGGTCCGAAAGTTGTAAACAAGATAAACCAAGGGCCATTATGGCAGAATCAGGAGGAGTTGTCACCGGCCCTGGCTTTGCCCCATCTACTGCCACCAACGCCAAAGAGAGCTTCTCTTAGACTCACGTACACACTGGACAGCAGGTTATTACACTTAGTGAGGCTTCCTAAATGTAGGCTTTATAACCCAGTGTGAGCTTGGAGGGGCTAAATTTCAAAGGTAGAGGAACGTGGAAGATGGTTATATCCTCTTATTGAGATATTTATGATGTAAGGGAAAATAAAACTCTCATTGCAGACAATCAATATTTGGTAATGAGCAATAGTTGGTCTGATCTCAATCTGCATCTCAAACTTATGAGATTCAAGAAAATCTAAATGGTAAATGAAATGTTATTGAACAAAACAAGTACTTTACCAATTTGGGTTGCACTCAATTTATAAACATTTTGACTGCTGGCCAAGAATGTTAAAATCAGAGATAAAAGTGTAGACATGAAAGAAATCAGCAGTGTAAGAATATACGAGGATAAGAAACAGCAAGAGGCTCCAGGAAAGATAGAGTTGAAGCTCAGAAGGAAAAAAAAAAATGAAAGAAAAGGAGGGCAGGGAGAGCAGAGGAGAAACTTCTGGAAAAAGATACTCTCTTGGCAAGATGAATGGAAAATAAAACTGCAGAATGAAAGACTGCTTAAAAGAGCAGCCCCTAATCTTCTGCCAACACAGGCTAATTTGTATTTCTGGAACTAGCAGAAAGGATGTCAGCTGAAACCCATGTTAGAGTCACCTTGCAGCAAATGTTCCACGGAGGGCGTGGACGACTTCAGGTTTCACTGAGTGAAGAATGACTCCAGGAACTCCAAACATCCCATTCCTGAGCCTCAACTGCAGCACACATGCTCTTTCATTCCAACTGTATGTGGGGAAGGAGAACAGGAGCTGGGCTGTCAATTAAGATGGAAATGTGGCTCCAGGTGAAGAGAAATAGCACCCATCTAGCTGTGAATGCTTCTTTAATGAGGTACGAAGGACTAAGCTTGACCCCAAGGAAAATATTCCAGAGGAGAATTCTAAGAACTGAAAGCGAGGTGACCAACTCACTCGAGGTTAACATCCTCACCCTTTCATTTGTTTTGGTTTGTGTGAAAAGTCCTTCAATTGTGCTATTCTTTTACCGTGTTGCTTTTTGTGATAACTATTACATTGTAGATCCCTAGAAAGTGCTTTCCTTCTTCCTTTCTTTTCTTTCTCCCACCTTCCCTTACAGACTTCTTGTAAATTCAGCCTATTAGATTTACATAAAACCAGCACACCCTGTAAGCATAACCTGCACTCGGGCCACAAAAGAGCAAGTGCTTAACACTGCAGAGGCTCTGAATGTCCTCTTCAAGTTCCTACCGAAGGTAAACGTTACTGTGACTCATAACATAGATTAAATTTGCCTATGTTTGAACTTTATATAATTAGATTCAGTCTACTCTTTTTTGTGTTTGGCTTCTTTTTGCCTAGCATTATGTTTTTAAGAGTCATTCGTATTGTTACATGAAGCAATAGATTATTCATCCTCATTCCTTCTCCACTGTATAGACATACCACAACTTTATTTATACTCTTCTATTAGTAGAAATTATTGTACATGTCTTTTTTACTTATTTTTCAGTTGTCTTTATACCTATTATTTTAATTTACAAATATTTTTCAATGACAGTTGACATTCAATTTTATATTAGTTTCAGGTGTATGGCACAATGGTTAGACATAATTTACAAGGTGATTCCCCCTGATAAGTCTAGTACCCACCTGACACTATATACAGTAATTACATATCTTTTAGCGAATACACATAGAACATCTTTTAGGTGTATATGAGATAAATGGAATTACTGAGTTACAAGATATGATTTTTCTCAGCTTTAATAGCCATTTGGATATCCTCTCTGTCAAGTTCCTATTCAATTTTTTTGCACACTTTTTCTATTGGTTTTCTACTTTTCACTCCCTTAATGTTTTATTTTGAATGGACAAAAGTTCTTAATGTAGCTCAAGTATCCACTTTTTTACTCAGTTATGAATAATTAACTTTTTGTATCTGATTTAAGAAATCCTTGCCTATTTGAAGGTCATGAATATTCTCCTATGTCTTCTTCTAGAAGCTTTCCTTAATTTTACTTCTTAATTTAGAACTGCATTCCACTTAGAATTGACTTTTGTGTATGGGGTGAGGTAGAAGGTGGGAGTAGTAACAATTACATCCATATAGTTATTTAGCAGGACAGAGACCTGAGGCCGAATGGGACTGAGTTAATTATTTGGTCCAGGAAATTCTTGCAAACCATTTACTCCGGCAAATACAATGCTTATCTAGGACATATTTCTCCCATCAGGATAATAGATTTCTCACCTGAGCAAGCAGCTCACTTACCAAAAATCAGTTTACTTATTTAGGCTCACTTCAAGATTCCTCTTGAACCAATCCTAAACTATCATGTCATGGATTTTTTTAATCATCAGTTCCCAGTCGTGAAAGGTCTAGCTTTAACCATTAAGGTTCAAATCCTAAAGCCCCAAATACCTTTCTCTGACTTATGTCAAACGTAGATCTAATAAACTGAGTTTCCTTAATCAACAAGTTTTGGGGTGGTCTTTTCAGGGGTTGACAGCAGACAGAGGAAAGATGTTCCTTAGAGATAACCAAACTGACTTAGCTCCATTTATCAAAATGACCACCTTTGTCTGTACTCCACGGTGTCTCCTTTGTAATAAATCAAATAACCATACATGGGTGTTCTTTTTGCACACTTACTATTCTGTACTATTTGTCTATTTTATGCTAATACCACACTTACATAAATACTGCAGCATTCTAAGAAATCTTAATACCTGGGATTCTACATCCCCCAATTTGGTGGTTGTTCTCTGAGATTTTTCTTGGCTAATTTAAGCCCTTTGCATTTCCAAATAAGTTTTGAAATCTGCTTGCCAGTGTCCAAAATTATCTCCAGGAATTGCATTTGATCTATTGATCAATGTGGGATGAATTATAATCTGTTAACAAATGGATCTTTTAAATACATGTATATTTATTTGCCTTCTTTGTTTCTCCCACTGTTTTACAGTTTTCTGTGTAGATATTTGTGCATCTACCATTAGATTTATTCCTAAGTAGTATTTTATATGCTTCAATTCAATTATAAATGGCATCTTTTTATTCTATTTTTCTATTTATTGTATCCAGAGATCTTGCTAAAATGGATTATTAATGCAAATTCTTTATAGATTCTTTTGGATTGTCTAGTTATGCAATCACGTCATCTGTGAATAAAGATCACTTTATTACTTTTGTTTAATCCAGCGGTTCTCAACCTTCCTAATGCCACGACCCCTTAATACAGTTCCTCATGTTGTGGTGACCCCCAACCATAAAATTATTTTCGTTGCTACTCTATAACTGTAATTTTGCTACTGTTATGAATCGTAATGTAAATATCTTTTTGTTTTCCAATGGTCTTAGGCGACCCCTGTGAAAGGGTCGTTTGACCCCCAAAGGGGTCGCGACCCACAGGTTGAGAATCACTGGTTTAATCTATGTATGTATATAGGTACATACTTTTTGCTGTCAAAGTGACATTTCCCTTGCTGCACTATGTTTTGGGTGGTCTTTTGTGGACTTGACAACTTACAGAAGCAAGATTTATTTAGCTCCTTTGAATTTCTATAGTTAATAAACCCTGGGATTGGAAGCAGAAGACTTGAATTCAATTCCATTGTACGATAATTTTCAAAAGGGGAAAATGCTGACTTTCAAACAGATATACGATAAACATGTAAAATTTTAAATTTAGCATATTAATTAATGAGGAAACCTGTAAGATGTTAAAATCAGTTCAAAGGAAAATCTGAACACACATACAAATACAAGCAATCAAGGCTGCTGAAATAAACTTGCTAATAGGTGCAAAATGGGTAACTAGCCACCAGTTACAAGATGTAATATTTGAGTCATCTATCCCACAGGGTAGCAACCACTTGCAAACCCACCACGCATCTACAGACACAAGAGTCACCTGTGCTGCTCTCAGTCACCTGTCACTTAGAGAGCTGCAGGCTGGCTCAGGCAATAAAAGGTTCAGATTACTGTAAAAACACCCAACATTCCACTGAAAGGACACCAAATGATCAGATGTCCATTTTAACAACTTTTGTATTTGTTCCTGACAAACCTAAAGCATATATGATTTGGGCATGTGAATTAACATCCTTGAACTTCAACTTTTCCATCTATAAAGTGAGAATAATAATCCTTATTTTACAGAGTATTATGAGGATTCAATGAGATGACTGTTATGAATACATTTGAAAACTATAAAATCTATAAATGTATATTTATTTTAATCTACCATAATACTTATCCTTATAATAAAACACTTATTTTAAGAGGTACCAGTTCAAACTAGTTCCAGTTCTCTATTATGCTGCTACATATTCCTCATTAAAGTTTTCTCAATTCCATCATAATTCTCCACTCCTAGGGTCTGGGCTCGACTTTTGCATTCTTTCCAGTATTTAATTGTGCTGGAACTTCATAATAACTCTAAAAGGGTCATAGAGTGTGATCCTAAAAGAAATGTTCATCATCATACAAATTCCTTCACAGTGTGTGTGCCTGCAGACCACAGGAACAGCCCCATCTGAATTTTATGCATTTACAAAATGACTGGACATGGTTCAGGGGGTGTAAATCTTAATGACATCCCACACACGTGCACACATATGTCCTGTGTACACACAGACATAGACACACACACACACACACACACACACAGCCAAATAATGGATGAAGCAGGAGTCTACCAGGGGTAAGACAATGTTGGTATGTAAAAGCTAGATGAGGAACAATGGTTCTCAATCCTGGCTGCAAGTTAGAACAACTCAGAAGAGTGGAAGAGTTTGCGAAAGGACTCGCCCATTTCCAGAAATTCCAATCCAGTTGCTTTGTTCCAACATTAATTTTTTTAAAGCTCCCAGTGATCTTAATCTGCCGACTAACACGAGCATGAGACTCACTTGCTATAAGTATTCTAATAAAAGTCAGAAGGGAGGTACAATTTTGAATGAGACACAAAATGCTGGCCTTCAGATTATCTCCCCATTCCTCCAGGGAACTGGTACCAGGTTGCTAAAGAGAGGGCAGCTGTAATGAACTACAAGAGCTGAGAAAAGAGCTGGGTCATTGCGAATGTTATAAGACAGTGACAGGACAAGAGGATGAGACTCTGTGTCCTAGAAACAGAGTCGAACACAATGAAGACGGAGTTCTTTCCCCAAATTTCACTGTGGTGAGTCAAAGAGGACGTGTGAGGAGTCACACCACACAGGGGTTGCATGCACGTGTAATACTGCGAACTGCTGACTGAGGATCAAGGGCAGGATGGGCTAAATAACTTTCAGGGTCCAGTGCACAAAATTAGAGCCCTTCATTTAGAAACGCCTAAGAATTCAAGGCATTAACAACAGAGTGTGAAATCCAGCACAAGGCTTTTCTAAGTGCGGGGGCCCTGTGACCTATGAAGCTGGTCCTGAGCAGATAGATGACTGAGAAGAGTTGCCCCGAGATAGCCTGGAAGATGTGTGAACTCCTAGTACATCCTTGAAAGTCCTTGGAAGAGAAAGGAGAAATTGTGGGCATTTGAAATAATGTGAACTTTGTTAAAAAATAAGGTTTTGCACTTTTTTAAGCAGCTTTAAAGTTTTAAAAAATGATGCCTTGATTTCATACAGTAAAAGTCATTATTTGTGGTGTATAGTTCAGTTTTGACCATGAAACATGGTGTTAATTGTAATTTTGGAAAGATACTTTTTCTGGGTACAGAATTCTGGGTTGACAAATTTGTTTTCATTAATACTTTAAAGATATTGCTTCATTATCTTCTACCTTTCATGGTTTTTGATGAGAAGTCGTCTTTAATTCTTATGTTTCTTTCTCTGTTATGTCTCATTTTTCTCTAAATGTCTTCAAGATTTTCCCTATAATTTATATTTAGTTTTCTACAGTTTGAATATGATATGCCTTGGGCTATCTATCTATCTATCTTATTTATTCTAATTAGTGTTCTCTGAGCTTCATGGATCTATATTTTGGTGCCTGTAATTTATTTTGAAAAATTCTCAGCCACTGCTTCTTCATGTATTTCTTATCCCCTTTCTTTCTCTGTCTTTTCCTTCTGGGATTTCAATTATGTATATATTTCATCATCTGATATTATTGCATGATCTTCCACATTCCATTCTGTGTTCTTTTATCTATTTGTGTAATCTTATCTCATTTATCTCTTCTCTGTGTTTAAGCTGTGGAAATTTCTGTTGACTTATCTACAGGTTTACTAATTATTTCCTTGACTAGGTAGAGTCTATTCTGGGTTGAATAGTGTCCTCCCAAAATTGTCCTTCCAGAACCTCATGAAGTGGCCTTATTTGGAAATAGTGTTGTTACAGATGTAATTGGTTCAGATGAGGCCATGTGGAAGTGAGTCAGGTTCTTAATCCAACATGACTTGTGAAGTTATATGCAAAGGCAAAGAGACAAAGAGAAGAGAATGTCATCTGAAGACAAAGAAGACACCTAGAAAGAACACTGTGTGACAACAGAGAAAGAGACTGGAGTCATGCTTTCACAAGCCAGAGAACACCAAGGATTGCCAGTAACCAACAAAAACTATGAGACAGGCATGGAACAGGTTTTCCCTCTGAGCCCTGAAGAGGAACCAACCCTACTGACACCTTAACTTTGAACTCCTGGCCTCCAGAACTGGGAGAGAATAAATTTCTAATGTGTTAAGCAATCTAATTTGTGCTGTTCTATTATGACAGGTATAGAAAACTAATACAGTGTGAAAGACACTCATCTCTATCACTCTGCTTTATCTTTCTAGTATTTCCATTTGATTCTTTCTTATAGATTTCATCTCCCTCCTGAAATTACCCATCTAATCTTACATTTGTCCTTTTCATAACTTTTCATAATTATATTAAATTACATTGATTAGTTCCACATCTGTGTCATATCTGACTCTGGGTCTGTTAATTGTGTTGTGTCTTGGCAGTGCGTTATGTGAGTTTTGTTTGCTTTTTTGTTTTGTTTTGTTTTGTTTTAGTATGCCTTGTCATTTTTTTCTTGAAAGCCACACATTTTGTGTAGGGCAGCAAAGACTGAGTACATCACTTTTTCTGCTTAGAAATGAGCTCCTGTTTTCTTCTGCTGAGTCTTTGGTGTGGGGATGGAATCAAGGTAAGAGCTGAGGTGGGTCTGGCGCTTGTTGTTGCCATGGTTACTTCAGTGTACCACCAGCTTCTGCTTCCTCTAGCACTGCTTGTGTTTAGGGTGGCGACTGGTTTGCCGGAAGGTTTTCTTCCTCCTCCTCCATTTCTGTCGCCCCCCCAGCTTTAGGTCTTCCCTGGGTGCTGCACCTCAGAGAGGGGCTTTCTCCACGCGCTTGTCCCTTGCCTGCGTATTCCACTGTACTTGTTATTCCATGCTCATCTGCCTGCTCAGGGTGGGAGGAGGAATTCTTGTCAGTTTGGATAGAACTCAGGCTTAGGCAAGCACCGAGGCCTTGAGGCTTGGGGATCTGGCCTTCTGTGCCCCTGGCCCACGACAGCTCTTGTCCCCAACTTATATTCTTATCCTCTCTTAGGCTTAGGGGATTTATTTTTCTACCCCCTCCCCCCAGGGGCAGTGGGTTAACCAGTGACCCAAACTGTAGAGTGCTCCTTGCCCATCCTGCCTCCCAGGCTCTTGGTTCACAGGTGAAATGGAGGCCTTCAGGCCCCTCCCAAAGTGGCGCTGGCCTCCTCCCCCTACGACAGCACAGCTAGGAATAATTTCTCAGGACTCTCACCAATCTTCTTTTGTGAGCATCTATTAGAGTCCATGCAGAAGAGCCCGCCAGGAGGTGTAACCTGTTCCTATGTTGGAGCTTTCAGGGCTGCCATACTCCCTCCAGCCCATACCGGTGGATGAAAACTTCTAGCAGAATTCTTCTTACCTGCGTCTCTGGCTATGTTTGTCCCAGGTAAACAAGGGCCTGAATCTCTTCTCTCTCTGCAGTTGCTCCTCTCTCCTTAGATTGGAGGCTAGCTCACTGCTCTGTAACCTCACCTCTCTGATGAGTTTAAGAAAAACCATGAGACCAGTTGTCCAGCGCTTTTTGTTGTTGTTTGAGGGTGGGAAGCTATGTTCTTCCTAGTTTATTGCCAAGTAGTAGCCAGAAGTCAGAGAAGATGTTTTGCTATTGTTATTATGTTATTATGTTATTATGTTATTATGACCCTGCTTACAACTGGTTTTCCAAGTCCTGGATTAATATGGTGCTATAGCTTTGTCCTGAGACCTGGGAGCTCATATCAGAAATGATCCTTGCTTTGTGGTGTACTTAGATACCATCCATTTTAATAGGACTAAGATTTTCAACAGAACTCAACAAAAATGTATTTGTCACTGTAAAATACGAGGTACATGAGGTACTCAGCATATGAAACAAATCAAACATTCTTGTCTTTGTGGAGCTTAGTTTTGAGTCATAGTAAAAATATACTTTACCCTAAAATATAGAGTATAATAGACTGTTCCAATCTATTAGTACCGCTTATTGTTTTTACTCTAAAAATTCTATTAAAACCTCATTTTAAAAATAAACTTTTAGCAAAGAACTGAAAATGTCCTATTATTAGGCTAGAAACCTTCTAGAGCTATAACAACGGTTTAGAACTCATACTTTCAAAACTATTTCCAAAATACTTTTGCAGCTGTGTTCTCTAAGTGCACATGAAATGATTTCATTTAATGAGATGATTAGCTTTGCTTTCCTGTTCCTTACTTTTCACATTTTCTTTATCAACTCTTTAGGAAAAAGCAATTATTGGAGTCTAAGTAAAATGCCATGATATCAATATTATCAATGCATCTGTTAAACACGTTTATTGTGCCCAACCAAGTGCAAAATGCTATACAAACCACAGAGGATACAACGAATCTTAAAGTTGGCAACAATTTGGAAAGTTATAGTAATTCCCTATCAAGACAGTCCTACTTTAATGTATATAAGGCATTTATTAGATTTTGTAAATATGTGGTTAAATTGTGCACCTCTTTTGATCATTTATATAAAGTCGATGAATCAGAAAACACTATTTCCTGAAATTTTGTCTGGAATATATGATAATCTTACTTAATGGTCCATTCAACCACCTACTCTGTTCTTCAGTAAAGATTCCCATTATAACATCCATGCCCAGTAATTGTATAGTTTATTGTTAAACACCCCCAATATTGAGGAATGCACTTCCTTCCAAAACACCACCATGCAATCTTTGCAGATCTCAAAGGGGTATGGAATAATTAAGGAGTCAACATAAAAAAATTCCTTTATCAATCCATGTTCCAGGGCGATCTATAATTATTAAATTATAATCACTTATCTATAATTGTTAAAATATTATGATATTCTTTGCTTACACTAGTCCTAGCCTCAACCAAACAGAATAAGCATCCAATTACCTGTCTCTCCAATGGAGCGAATATAATTCCACACGGGCAAAAATATTAGAAGTTTTGCTCCCCTTCCCACATAGCATTAAGTTTGAAAAAGTCACAAATACCTTATGCCCAAATAACCACTTATTCTCTGTTAACACAGAAATCTTTTTTTCCTCTATTTGAATTTTCTGTTGGGTTTTCCACTCAGGTCCAACTTTCTGATGCACATTTTGGCCATTTCATGAGAATTTCAGCTATTATCTTTCCTAGCCAGTGGCTCACTCTTTCTCCCATGTTTCTGTTTCAGTCAATGGAACCTACATTCACTGAGCTGGAAATCAGAGAGATGTTGGGAGTCAGCTTTGTCCCTCAACATCCATGTTCAACCAGCCATGGTCCTAGTTATTCCACCTCCTAAATGCATATCTAATTTTCATTTTCCCTTCCATTTTTTTATCCCACGTTTGAGTTGAACAACTACCACCTGAATGAGCTCTTTGCCTCTGATTTCTCAATCTCACAATTACCTTCCACATTCTTCAGTGGCCACATCTAAAGGATGACCTTGATTTTAACCCTTCCCTATTTATTATCTATGATTGGATAAAATCCCCACACTTCTTAACATGACATACCAATAGCCTTCTAGGTATACCCCTATTTATATTCCACTCATGCCTCTGTTAATTCCTACATTGAATTTAAATTCCAAATGACAAACAAATTTTAGTCATTCCCTTTCTCCAGCACGCGCGTGCGCGCGCACACACACTCTACATGATAATCCACAAATTTTTGCCTTTATTTCTCGCATCACTTTCAACAATAGCACTTTCCCTACTTACTCACTCTCATTCATGCTGTTTCCAGACTCGGGTCAAGTGCCATTTCCTCCAAAAAGCCCTATTGATTGTTTTAAGTTACGTTACGTAGCCTGTCCTCAGAGTCCCATAGCATCTCTATTTGACGTGTATGCCTGTGCTGTCCTTTCTAGATTAAGCACATGTCTCAAGAACAGAGATATTTCTAATTTAATCTTATCCTCTCATAACCTACCATGGTACTCAGAGTAAAAATGAGCAGAATATTTTGTTGAACAAACACCTTCTGCAATTCTGTGAATATTTCTGGCGCAGCTGTCCTGGTTATGAGACCCAACTCTGCCCTGCCTGGTCTCCTCTGTTCCCAGGGTTTCTCTGACCCCCTGACAGTGCTAGAGCTTAAAAGGGGAATCATTGCCTGTATCCTATCCTAGGACCATCTTTCTTCTCCATTTTCTCAGTGTCTGGGAGTTTCTGAAGTCTGTGTGCACTTTGGGGAGAAATTCCTCGTGCCCTTAGTTAATAAGACGCCCCAGTGCCATCCACCGTGGGCAGAAGCCCCTTTGTTCTCAGCACCCACCCTGGTAGTGGATTCATGGCCCTTGCTAAGCCTTGGCCTCTGGCGCCCCCAGCCCCAATGTCATCAAAACGGGGTACCCATTTCCCTGCCATCTCAGTACTTTCCTGCTCACCACACTCCCCTTTCCGCAGGACCCTGCTCCTCGGACATTGTCCCATGGCTGACACCCTGTGGCAACACGGAGAGCCAATCCTGGCTGGAGTGGCTGCTCAAGCACACTCAGCAGCCAATGTGAATAAGCACATCTTCTGTATCTGCCATCCACCAAACTAGTCTGAATTTAAGCTTTGTGATAACTTTCAGGGGCCTCTGACTTTCCACAGAAAACACTTAGCATTGCCAAGTCCATCTGCCTCAGCCATAAATTACAGTCAGCATTATCTACAGAGCCTTGGCTAAGTCGGCATGGGAGGCAGCTTGAAACACGCTGTTTTTTGAGTCCGGATTTGCTCTAGGATTATGGGCAGTCGTTTTGCAGTCAGCTTGCCCTCTACCTTTCCAAGTTTCAGTGGTGTAAAACTGTGGTCACTTTTACTGACTGGTTTATGTGGGTGGTAATTAGGCTTCCTCTGGAAGTCATCTTTCCAGCTTTCAGTTTGAGAAGTGAATTTCCGATATTAATTATTCACTTTGATATTCTTGTGATGATGTGTGACTGTCTAAAACTGTTGCTAACAAATAGCTCGTGTGTTAGTCACAGAACACCTTTTAGGGCTGGTCTATTTCTACCACATGATAAATCTTAAAAGGTGGACTGAAAACGCATTTATTACCTATTTCCAAAATACCTGTAAAGAAATAACTAGTGTGTGAGCTGCATGTGAAAGGACATTTTCTTTAGTTGGTATGTGGTTACTCCCTCCTGATTCCACACAATCTAGTTATTGATTAGTCTCTTCATACTAGACATTTAACATCTCATTCTTATTTGAGGAAGAAAAACCTAACACAAATAATGAAAGGGTCACGTATTCCAGCAGCTTGCCTTCGTCTGCTCCTCATTCTGTCTCCACCTGTGACATGTGTCCTTTTGGGTAACTGTCCCCCAAAGTTCTCTGATCACCATAGTATTCTCTGATCGCTGGACCCTGATAAGTGAGACGAGCTTGCCCTGTACATCAGCACTCACAGCTCAAGTGACCAAAGGATTTTAGTAGCGACAATTATACGACACTGCCTGGGACCTTGCCAGAAGCCATGAGGTTTCACAGCTGTAAGAAACCTCCCAGGTCACCTAACTCACCTCTCCAGTCCTCAGGAAGTGGAAGTGACTTGCCCAACCCACTGATAGTAGAGCGAGAACTTTTCCCCATTTCCTGACCTCCTTACCTGCCCTGTAACTTATTTGCGTGTCGGTTCATTTTTTTTTTAACAAATATTTACCCGTCCCTACTTCATGATGGGCGTGCTGGCTGCCACAGGTGTGAAGTAAAGAGCAAGACAGGTGTCACCCGCGCCTTCACAGCAGGAGCAAACTAGTTAATTCAGCGAAACGCACCACGTCAGTTTCTCCATTCCGTCGCCATGGGAACGCAGGGGAGCATGACAAGGTGGGGAAGTTTTAAGACCACGGAGAGCAGACAAGGATCCAATCCCAGAGCAGTTGCCTCTGGTTGACACACACTGTCCCCGCCATGGATATCTGTCCCTCTAAAACACAGCACTTTTTCTCTCACTTCTGAACTTAACCTTGAATCAAATTCCCCTTCTAATATAGCCTCTGAAAAGCATGTACAGCTATTCAGCACTCCTTGAGCCCTCACATCTGATTAGGAACTTCCTCAGGATGAGGGCTCCCTTGCCCCAGGCTCACAGTCATGAAAAGCAAATAAGAGCATCTTCTCCAGGGATGAAGATGCTCCTCTGTTTCTATGGCGGTGCTCAGTGGGAGGCCACGTTGCCTCCCAGGAGAGACATTCAGCAACGTCTGGAGATATTATGGGTTGTCACAACCAGACAGGGGGGCCCCTGGCATCTAATGAGCAGAGACCAGGGATGCTGCTGGCTACTCTACAATGCACTGGGCAGCTCCCCTCGCCAGCGACAAAAAATTATGCCACCCAAAATGTTAACCATGTCCAGGTTTGAGAAACTCTGGACTAGAGCTCTAGTAGCCTTATACAAAAGAAATGTATAACCCATGAAGTGTCACTGTCCCTTCAGATCGATGCAGAACAAATTGGTATAAATGCTTTAAACAGAATCAAATTCAAACCCTTTCGAGGCTCCCTCATCACCTTGATTGCTCCCAGTTTCACCCCTAATGAGGAACTAGAGTATCTTATTCTGCTCATATTTATGCTCATAGAAAATACAGAACCCCAACCATCAACATAGGTCTATGTACCACCATTAAATTTGGGGTAGTCCTCAAAAACAGTAAAATAGGAAATTGTTACTATTATCATTATTAATATTAGCTACATTGTCTTCGGGTTAAAGATTAAAAAGGGGGGGGTAGGGGCCTTAAACAGATTAACGTGGCTCAGGTCAAACCGAAGGAAAACCCAACCCAGCTGGATCTAGCTTCCCGTCCCAGGCCACCTGTTCCACAGCCCTTTGTCTAGAAACTTCCCTCATCTCCAGCCAACAGCATTTCACAGAAGCTCCCCCATCTATTCACCTTTCCTCAGTGCCTCAGGTTGCTCTCACGTATCCTGGGCCTGATAAGAGTCTGCAGGCTAAAGCAGGACTGGAAAATAAAAGTCTGCCAGGGCCAGCTCCCTCCTGAAGCGCAGTCACATTAACTCAGTGAGCCGGGCTTGACTGCGTGTTGTCCCCTTTCTTCAGAGTGGATGACACCATCGGGTTAGGCATGACTAGCTGGACCGGTCCCACTCAGCCAGTGACCTAGAATTGCCTTTGATCAGAAGCAAACGCGGTTTGTGGAACTGACTGGTTTTAGATGCCAAAAAAACAAATACAATGATTTTTTTGGAGCTCGGCAAACACTGGGAACGCTTACTAGCAACCACAAAGTTAGTGTATTTGATCTTCCATGCTTGACGTCAAGACAAGGTTTTTAAATATCCTAGTATTTGGCTTGCTCTCAATTTAGCATTTGAGATGTTTATAGATATTGTAGTTAATAATATTGACACATACAAGGAAAGGGGGTCACTTACAAGAGGAAAACATGCACTTTTAAATAACAAACTAGTATAGAGAACAGTAGCCCTCAACTCCAACACACAATAGAAGCCACTCAGGCAGTAAGCAGGGAGGGGTGCTTTTGAAAAATGCAAAATGCCCGAGTCCCCCCCAACCCCCCCAGACCAACTGAGTCAGAATCTCTGGGGCATGATGGGAGCAGCCGTTATTGTTTTCAAACTTCTGGAGTTGATTATAATGGACAGCAAGTGCTGAAAATGATGGCGGAAGAGCGACTCTGAGACGCGCAGTTAGTTCTCTGTGTGCAAATCTCGGCTCTGATCCTCCCAGCTTGCACAGATGTACAAAACCCGCAGGTCTTCCCATTTCGGGCTCCTCACCAATGATCCAGCGTGAAGGGCACCTACCACTTCATGGTGTCGGGAGGATTACGGCAAGGTATGAAAGACATCTGTCACACACATGGGGTCAATACCCTCACACTAAGATTGAAACATTCTGTTCACATTCTCTCAAAAGTAAAGGGTTTTAGCTCTGAAATGGGTGAGCAGGCCATGCTTCAGAGGCCCAGCTCATGAACCTATTTGTCGTTCTTTTTCTTCCTCTAGCTGGGTGAGCGATTAGGGCATTTCAACCAGAGCTGAAACCCAGTGACTTGCTCGTGAAACACGAAGGACAAGGGTGCAGGCTCCGACTGCACGGCAGGCCTTCTGGGCCAGAGGCTGGGACTCCGAGGGTTCCCTCCCCATCACACACAATATGCTGGCGTTCGCTGGGGTCCTGACCAGGCTTCCATGAACCACAGAACCAAAAGTGGGTAACGACTTCATCAAAACATCTACTTCAAAGTGACTGCTGACTAGTATCTGGGAAGGCTGCTAAGCACTTTACAATTACCCTTTCATTTATTCCTCACCGTAGCCCTATATCATAAATATGATCTCAATTTTACCAAAAAGAGAAAAGAAACAGAAACTAAATAGCATGTTGAAAAGGCTCCACGTTATTGAATGGCATTTCCTGCATCGGAAGCCATGCTTATTTGATTCAAAACCCCAATCTCTTAACCAATCTGCCCACCCGGAATGACAAGAAAAACATAACACAGAAGTTGACGGTGCCCATCCGGACAGCGTCTCGCCTCCTAGGTGTGCCACTCCATGGGTGAGCTAACCTACACATCCGTAGCTCTAGAGTGGTAGCAGGTCTCGTGTTTGTACCCAACCATCGTCTGGGATGCTGGTTAGCGTGTACAACTCCAGGGCCACTGTCAGGGACTCAGAAACGGTCAGTCTGAGATGGGGGCTCTGAATCGGCGTTTTTTTAGAGTATATTCCAGGTTTCTCAATACACATTGTTTCTGTTGTTTCCTTTAAGAACTATGTTTCTAAACAATAGCTATGGCTTTTGTTTTATGACTTTAAACTGACTGTCTTAAAACAAGGAGGCCACGGGCCAAAACAGGCCAGCCACCTGTTTTTGCAAATAAACTTTTATTAGAATATAGCCATCCTGTGTGTGTATGCATTCATCTATATCTGCTTTCACTACTGCAGAATTGAGTATTTACAATAGAAACTTAGAAAATATTTACTATCTGACCCTTTACAGCAGAAGTTTCCAACCCCTGTCCTAAAATGACTCTCCTGCTATATTTTGGCAAAAATGTGGACCACTAATTAATTTAGAAATACTTTTACATATCTAATATCATCTGAGTTGCTCAGCCTCTGGAATTCAGTGAATGCATGAAAAAATATATTTTATTTGTGAAAAACATATCATTCATTATGCCTTGACACATGCTTGTCAGATGAGTACTTAAATAAATTGCATTCTCTCTTTTTCCTCCCTTCTGATTAGCCACAAATTCGAAGGCAAAACAATCAGAATTTTCTCTAAGATGGGACCGAGAAAAGCAGGCATTCCCCATCAGATCTGCAAGACAAATAGAGAAAATCTGAGGAATCCATTAAGAATCCCTCTTAACTTATTACGTGGAAAAAAAGTAAAGGCACAAGCCTTTCCTGTTGCCATGTACTAAGAAAAAAAAAACCCATCAAGATTGAGGAGAAGAGCCAACTGACATTGGTGGAGGTAACTCCTTCCAATTGCTGACTATTAGGAAAGTTAACCCACCTCTTCCTTCCCAACCCATCATTATGTAAAGGAAATAGTTGCCACATTAGGTCAAGCTCCTTTGGACCAGGGAGGGAAAAAGGGACAAATCATCAAGCCAGAGGGAAAAAAAAAAAAAAGGAGATGAGTAAGAAACAACAAGTGACCAGAAGGATGCATTTTGGAGGCTCAGAGGGAGGAAATGGCAAAGAAGACACAGATGGCTAGGAGCTCAGAGATATGAAAGAGGACCGTCTGCGGCACAGGCACGCAAGGGACGCTCAGCGCTCGTTGAATGGATGCACTCAGAGAAATAAAGGCGAATTGGGGATTCCAAAGAGAAAAGCAATGCCAGGAGTTCAAAGAAGGAAAATAAAAAGCATTATTTTTACACATAATCATCCGGTGTCATATGAATGATCTCTAAGTATTTTCCCACTAGGGAAAAATCAAAGCCCAAATTCCTCACTTGCAGCTCCGTTTCCTGGAAGAGCTCAAGGCTTGACCAGGTCTAGACTACATTTTACGCTCATCTGGTAGCCAGCTCCCCTGGCACAAGTGGCCGGGTCCCAGGGCGTGCCGCAGCTCTGTCTTGCTGCACCGCTGGTTTCCCCGTCTGGTTCGACAGGAAGCAGGTACCATTTGCGGACTGCAACCTAGAGCTACACACAGGTATTTATGACTCTAGGTCTGATTTAGGGAAACAAAATATTTGCCAAGGCGAGCGCAGCGAACATTTTAACAGCCAACCAGATGGCCTCAAGATGGAAAGGGTCAGAGTGAACAAGTGGAACAAAGCCCTTTCCTCGGCCCTGCAAAAGCCATCATTTCCTTTTGCCAGGTCATAGTGTCAGATTCTAAGAAATGGCCGTTTGCTGGCAGGAGCCGGACGCTGCGCTCTTACCTGGATTGCAGAAATGGCGGTGATTCTGAGACACTATTTTTCCTATTTCTTTCATTCTACTTTTGCTTACATGTTAACCAGGAATCTTACAGTTTGTATCGTCAAGATTCTCCAGAGAAAGCGAGTACCTTATGTGCGAGGCACATACGAGACATCCTATAGGTATATATGCACTTTATACACATACACGCACAGCCTATAAACTTGCTATAAGTTTTCTAAACCCAATGAATGATGTATGTTATTCAATACATAGATATGTAATATATCCTAGGTGTGTGTATCTGTAAGTACATGTGTCTATAACGAGATTCATGACAAGAAATTATAAGGAACTGGCTCCCACAATTATGAAGGCTGACAAGTCCAAAACCAGCCAGAGCCCCATGAATCCGTTCAGTCACCACAGGACCAGGAAGAGCTGATGTCCCGTTCCAAGGCCACCAGGCAGAAAGAGTGGATGTCTGAAGGCCTTCAGGCAGGAGAAGGTCAGTCTTCCGATCTATTCAGGCTTCCAACTGATTGGCTGAGGGCCTGCCCACAAAGCTCCAGCAATCTTCTTTACTCAGTCCACCAAATTCAAGGTGCATCTCATTTGAAAACATCCTCACAGAAACACCCAGGATCATGTTTGACCAAATCTCTGTGACCCAGTCAAGCTGACACATGCATGAGAGTTATCTAACGGGAATTGGCTGAGCTTGGCAGAAACGCTGATTTTTGCATTGTAGCCAATCCATATTTATGAAGCCACTCAAACCATTTCTTTTAAAATTCTGGGTATTTAGAAAATACTCAAAAACAATGTAGCTCATTTACATTCCATTAGGCAGCCCAGAACGTATAAGTAAAATACATGGACATTTTCAGGTTTTTGGTTTTTTTCATCTTCTTTGTCTTCTTTCTCCTTAATCTTAAATGCAACTAACTTTGAAGAAGTCAGTGTTCCCCATACACTCTTTGGACTCTGCTGCCTACTTACTGTCATCACTCTCATCTAATGGCTTAGCATGCTTTACCCCACTCTGGAGAGATTATTCGTTTATTTGCTCATTCAGGTTTGTGCCTCAGATACTCTCTTCTCCATTAAGATAGACTTAAACTCTCTCACTAAAAAAAAAAAAAATACATCTCTGACTCTTGTGAAAGACTGCATATTGTACTTCTATATTTTTTGAAAATGTAGTTTTAATTTTCAAGCCAGTCTGTAAGCTCCTTTAGAACAGAGATGGTATATCACTGTCTTTTCCTAGCACGGCACCATGAACCCAAGTACCCAGTGAGTACTGAATGAATATGAACGAGTAAAGGTGTGAGTGAAAATATGACGTGAAACAACATGCTTCTTGCTGAGCAGTTACATTTAGTTGGGAACCTCTGATTTGTAGCCAAGTCAGACAAAAACTATGGGTGACCTACTTCTTTTGATTGGCATCTGAAGTGGGGGGTGTCTGGGGGAAGTCCCGTGGGACTGAGCCTTTAACCTGTGGGGTCTGATGCAGTCTCCAGGCAGATAGTGTCAGAACTGAGCTAAACTGCAGGACACCTAGCCAGTGTCCCAGAGAATCGCTTGGTGGGGGAAAAATCCCCTACATCTGGTGTCAGCAGTGAGGTGTTCTGTATGAGCAGTAAAGGAAACACAGGAGAAAAGGCTGGGCTGTTCTAACAAAGTTATGTGAAGATTTCTTAAATATAACACCAAAAGCCGGATGCATAAAGGAAAAGTGGGAAAATTGGACTTCATTAAAAAATTTTAAAGGTTCTCTTTTTGAAAGACATTGTTTTAAAAAAAAGAAAAGAAAAGACCAGGCACAGACTGTTAGAAAATCCATGCAAACCATACTCAGCAATAGTGACAAAATGATGACATTTCTCCTCAGAAACAAAGCTAGGCTAGGCAGAAGATAATGAAACAGCAATTTTAAAGTGCTAGGGGGAAAAACAGGCAAACAGACAATGCTGTTATCCTAGAATTCTATATCCACCAAAGAAACCTTCAAAAACAAAGGGAAAATGAAGACGTTTCACATAAATGAAGCAAACGTGTCACCAATAGACCTGAATTATAAACACACACGAAACAAGCTTCTCGAGGCTCAAGAGAGATGATACCTGTGGAAAATCAGGAGCTGGAAATAGTACAGAAGATAACGTGTTAATATCTCTTCATGAAATCCAACTTCTGAGAGCTGCAAGCAAAACTCTGACTTTATACTCCAAGCCTCAGGAATTGCAAGTGCCTGTACGGGTAAGCAACTCCTCCGAAAGTTCTGTTAATGACACACGTCGGTGAAACACATCTCATCAAAGTTTTCCCCTTCCCATTTAGTATCAGAGAAAGAGTAAGGTTTTGATTATTTCTCCTTAAGTTGCTCTTTGGGAAGACACCAGCATCTTCTTCCCAGAAAATGGATCAAATCTATCCAGCTCTCACTGTTTTTTTTCCTACATAGATTGAATTGTGGCTTATTTGATTTACAAAATTTTTAAAGAAAAAAAAAGGGCACATAGACCGTAGCTACACAACTAGTTTTTAAAGGATTGGAGGCAAACAGCCTCAGAATAAGCCTGAACATTCTTTTGAGGATGCATTCCCAAGGAAAATTTTTTTAAAATAAATAATTGTATATGTATTGGGTTAGTGCAAAAGCTGATTGTCTTTTCAGACACCCTTCTTGATGTGGTTGGAAATTGGAACAAGTTTGGAAAGCAATTTGACATTTTATAGTTTGGATATTTCCTCCTTTGCTTTCTACTTTCAGAAATGGAACACTTCATGATAGAGCAGCCTGAGGCATGAAATTGAACCGGGGATAAATATTATAAACTACAGGTAGCCTGAACCCTTCATTTGTTTTGTGCATGTCCTTCCCTTGCTATGCTACCCAATTTCCTCGGAAAGTTATAGAAGGGCACAATTAAGAAAATGTTTTACAATATTTCTGAATGTACCAATGAGACATATATTTTGTATCTCCACTACTGTACTTTGATTTTGGGTTGAACCTGGTAAGTTACATTGGGCGGGGTGGTGTTTCTGTTTTGTTTTGATACAAAATTACTTCTTTCCAAAAGGGCGCGGCAGGAGATGAAAGACAAGGATATCCTATTAACATAGTATTACTACATTAAAATGATCATCGGAAGAAATGTCTCAAGTGCTTGTGGGAAGTGGAAATTGCACCCTGCACTGCCGAGGCTTCTGCCGCCAGAAGGCTTCACTTACTTACTGTCCCATTCAAGCACCAAACAAGACGCGTGGACAACGTTCAACTTTCGCAAGGGGAAAGGAAAGTTTAGTGATTGAACGGGCCAGCGACTTGTCCAGTTTTTGTTACTGCAACCAAAATGTACTGCAGATGTGTCTTTTTATGTTAGCAAGGCCTTTCTTTCTAGTGTTTGAGCAGATTGAACCGGGCTGTGGAGCTCTTTCAAGGATTTCTCTTTGTCAAGTCTCGCGGTGGCTTCCTCGAGAGGAGGAGGGCTGGGTTCGCATTCTCTTAGGACCTCCGCGTGTGGCTGCCCCTCCCGGGACCAACCCAAACCATCATTCCCCATTTTCTCACAACTTCCCCTACCTAGGTTTTTTTTTGTGTGTTTTTTTTTTAAAGAAGGTAATGGAATTTGGTAGTCATTCATTAAAAACCACTTCATGAATTGAGATCTTAGCAGTTATTCAAACTCGTTGCATTGAGCTCTTGATTGCATTGCATTTTAAAATTACTTGGGTAACAGGGAGGGGAAGGGGAAATTGGGAGTCACTAATCAAGGGGCATACGTTTCAGTGATGCCAGGTGAGTAGGCAGTGTACCACACCGCCTCAAGTTCCTAATACTATATTCTGCACTTAAAATGTGGTCAGGTGGGCAGACTTTATGTTAAATGTTCTTACCACAATGAAACCATTTAAAAAAAATTCCTTGGATAACACGAAAGTAACAGCATCATAATAACAGCTACCTTTCTGCTTCCTACTTTATTCCAGTAACTGAACCAACTCTACACACGTTTGCTCTATTTCTCCAATACCCCCTCTCCCCCCCATCCCCACCCCCCGCCCCCATTTAAAGAGGATTAAACAGAGTCTTAGAGAATTTAAGCAACTGGCCTAACTGGGTACAAAGTACAAAGCCCGGACTGGCCCCTCAGTCTGTCTGGTTCCAAAACCTATGCTGACGCTGAAATTTAATGCAGAAACTCAGATCACCTTGATATATCTCTACTCTTTTTAGACGCTAACAGCCTGTTTAGATTAGGACAAAGTATCAAATGTCCCAAGAGAGAATTTCCATTTTATCCATGAAAAATCAAAGGATTTTTTTTAACTTAGGGTATTTCCCGCCTTCAATGCATTTGATTCTGATTGCTCCTTCATGCTGTCTCCACTTTGTATAAATAGACCCATTCGGCTCTGCAATGAAATCTTATTAATTCAGACCCGTCTCATTTGGAATTTGTGATAATATGACTAAGACACAACGGGCTTAACATGAACTCTTCTGTTATCTATCAAGAAGGAATTTTTAAAGAAGGTGAATGCTATTAAAATGATTTCCTGGAGTTTAATCAACTTAAGAAAATACAGCAATTCTCAAGGACTCAGCAGCTACAATTTGCATATAAATTATTAGCTTTCAAACATCTCTTATGAAGTGATTAAAACCGCCCCAAAACTTGGTAGCACTCAAATGTTAGTTCAAGTTACACAATATAGTTGCAAGAATTTACAAAAATAAAAATTAAAGCACCTCTCTACAATCATGCAAGCTATTTATTTATGTAATTATTTTCAATCAGTGAGCGTTTTACAAATTCCCTTGTTTTATACACTCTGTTTTAAGTCATGTCTTTGGGGTCAGCCTGCAGCCCTTGAAGGAGCGATACATTTTACGGCTGATATGGTTTGTTCTCACGTGTTTTAACCGGAGCTTTGTACCGAGAGTCAAGGATTCTGATCTGGGCTCTCTGTCTTTGATACAGTTAGAATTTCGGCAAATTATTTTGTTGCTGAACCTATTTCCAATGAAGTAGATAAAATATCCAACTTCCATGCAATGGTAAAAAATAAACAACATAAAGCAAACGGAAGCCGTGATGTTGTGCCTGGCACATGGAAACAGCATGGTAAATGCGAGTTTCCGTCTTCATCCTTCCCTTGCACACAATTGCCCGCTCTGGGCTTCCAGGTTCAGTAAACCAGGTTGAAAAGTGACTCACGAGTACCAATGGCTGCACCCCTCCCCCCTCCTTGATTCCTGGGTCAGTTGTCAAAACACTCAGAAGGGTCTCAGAGTTTTAGACGAAAACCAAATCATACGCTCTAGGACTGAAATAGAACAACTAAAAACGAAATATGGAAAGCACCGAGGGGTGCCTGGAAAAGCCGTTCGCTCCACTGGTCTGAAGTTCAGGCTCCAGGTACCGCTGAAAACTGAGGAAGAGGAAGAGGAAGACGAAGCCACTTCAGGAAAGAATGATTTCATTTGCTACCTGGGCCCTGGGGCTGGGACAGAAGCTGTATCTCTCCTCCCGCTGCAGGGCTGAGGGCCGGGTCACCATGTCACCAGCCAGTCACACTCATACCCTGCCCATCGGCAGACCCCGGACCACGCAGCAATCTTCTCAAACAGATACTTCCAGAATCTGGCAAGGTTCTCAATGCCATTGTTCTCGGATTGCGTTTCACAGTCACCAGACTCACGGAGAAGCTTATGAATAAAGATATAAACTTACAATGTTACCTGTGCTTTGCATTCTGGGATGCACCGACCATAAGATACACTGGGATGAGATGAAAAGAGCATCTTTTCAGGTCAATTCGAAGGTGTAGGAAATTTGCCACTGATGCTAACACTACTTCTTCCCAGCAGTCGTGGCCAGGAGGAAAGAGAAAAGGGGAGCACAGCAGAAATCATGTGTGTATAGGGCTTCAGTCACATTGAACCTTGCAGTCGATGTAGTGACACTGCAGCGGGAACATCGTCATCCTCATCTTCCTCATTGTCATCACTGTCATCCTCGATCTATAGATAAGACAGTGCCGTGAGGGACAATGAATGACTTACCTACAGCCCACATGTGAGCCATGGATCTTTTCTATACACGACACTGTACAAACACCCCTGGTTTAAAGACGGCGACTTGGCGTTTGCACCCACTTCTGCCACTTCTCTCTCTCAACATCAATCTTTTTTCTGAAAAATAAGAGGGTTGAGTGAGATACTAAATGTACAAGATATAGAACTGTGTCTGATGCAAACGGGATACCCTGATAAATATCCTTTCCGCTCACGCTTACTCTCCCTAGCTGTCTAGTCGCTTCTAGCTGACAGAAGAATCAGGAAAGAAATAAAACTTGACAGCCCACGATAGTATGGCTGCCAGCTCTGGAAGCTCGGAGGGCCATTCTTCCTCTTTAAAACACTCAAGGAAAGAAAGAAAGGAGGCTGTGTAAACAGCTCTGATTTTCCTGTCTCTTGCTGCACTTCTGAGCTTCACCACTACAATCAAGCCTGCCAGCCAGTGCAGTCTGCGACTGCTTTCTGATCTCCAGTCCAGTACAAACACAGGAACCAAATCATATTTCCAACCAATCAATCCAGGTCCTCTGAAAAGGAAAAGCATTTTCCTGGACTGACAGATGAACCTGAATTAGAAGAGAATGCTTTACACTCACAGGTGGGCCAAGGAATTCACAAGCCACAAGACGGGGGCAAGCGCGCCTCCCCCCCCCCCCCCCCAGGATAACCTTGACCTTGTTTCTGAAGGCTTGAAAGCAAAGAGATGGTACAAGGCTTTTAAAGAGCAATCCTCAGGTGTCTTTCATAAAGGGCTGAGTACCTACAGACACCCTTAAATAGAAACATCAGGAGCTCAAGAAACATAATTCATCATATCCATTTTTATCTGTAAAAAGCCTTTTCTGGAGGTCTGCCATAAAATCAACATATTCACATCACTTGGGATCTATTAATCTGACAAAATATCAGCAGTACAGAATGATCTGGGGAAGGTATTTGGCAGGAAGTAGAAATATCTCCAGACTAATGTGTGGGGTTGGGGTGAGCGGGGAGGTTCTCTTGGAATCTTTATTAGCTCAAATATCTGGCACATATAGAAATTTCCAATTTGGCCATTGACAGAGGAACAAAATTAGTAGGATCTTTAGTACCAAAAGGTCATGCTGCTTAGGTTTTTTTTTTTTTTGTAAAAACCAAAATGTTACATAATAATTGCAGTAAAATCAGTAAGGATAAATACTCAAAGAAATTAAACAAAATAACCTGTAATTCCATTAACCTAGGGACGACAACTATTAACATTTTGGTGTTTATCCTTCCTGCATAAATATCAAGATTTTGTTATTTTCTTTTACAGAAATGGAACCGTAATATGTGTACTCTTTTTAAACACAAGCTGCCTAAGACCACTGTAGAAAACAGAGAATTCAAATAAACAAAAAGTTTTAAATCGTCTGGTTTTCCAGTACTTGGTATCTACATCCCCTGACATTTTTTATGTACTTTATACATTGAATAGAAATTTTTATCAATGACATTATTGTATAGGAGGCATTCTGTTACCTGATTTCTTCATTAGCCTGAACATTTTTCACGTTAAAAAATGTGGGTGTGTTTCTTTATTTGTTTGTCTTGTTCCTTTGCTGTTTTTAGTTTTATATCCCACATATCAGTGAAATCATATGGTGATGGAAGGAGAACTGTCTCTGGGTGATGAACACACAATGTGATGTATTACAGACTTGTACACCTGAAACCTATGTAACTTTACTAACCATTGTCACCCCAATAAACTTAAATTATTTTTTAAAAGGGGGGAAAAGTTATATGCAAATTCCAAAGAGAAGGAGAAAAACGACTTTTGTCAGTATCTTGTTTAGTTGCTCTGAGTTTTATTTTTCTGATACATAAAATAAATAATTTGAAGTTTAAAAATATATATATGCGTATGTATCATTATTGTCAATGGTCTTCTAGTCTATCCTGAATATTCTTTGTGTTTCTGAAAAAGACATTTCTGAGTCAGAAGGTATGCGGTTTAGCCCCTCCGTAACACTGTGGGGTGGTGCCCATTTCCTCCTAAACTGTCCTGTGTTGGACAGTATTGTTCATTTTTATCATTGTCAGTTTCATAGAAGAAAAATGCTATGTCTAGCATTTGCTAAATCAAATTTACCCTGAAAGGTATCTGTGCTTATATGTTTAACACATACTTTTATTGCCATTACTGTGTGCCAAGCACTGTTATAAGTACATAATAACTATGCATTAATTTAATTCTCTTAAGAACCCTAGAAGATGGGTGCTATTATTATCGACCCCTTTTCACAGACAGTGAAACTGGCATGAAGAGATGAACTGACTTAGCCAGGAGCAAGGGGGCTGAAATCCAGACCAGGCCGCTGGGCCCTGGCATCACTTCCACATTTCTGCATGTGGATTTCTGCCCCACGCCCGTTCCAGCAAGCAACATCTCACAAATCGGTTTCTCTTAGTTGCCAGCAAAGGGCTTCTTTTCCATTACTCCCCAGTAGACTCTCCCTTATATGATAACAGTGTCCCGTGGCTGCAAGGGGGGTTGGGGTAATAAGCAAGGGGCAAAAAGCATGAGGATTACTGTGACTGGCTCACAACGAGATGACTCGTCCCCAGGGACTCGGCTCACTGCTACTCAGGAAAATTCAGGGTTCTGTTTGCAAACCAGGAGTGGAGGTGGTAATGGCGGCGGCTGAGTAACCAGCTAAAGGTGTCTGCCTGCCCAGCATCATGTGCTTAGTGCCAGCAGCTGCAGGGGTCTGTCTTCTGAAACCTGGACGGCGGTGCCAACCGTAAATAGGAGTCTCTATGCAGAGAAAAGAAGTTTCTAGTTCAAGAGAAACAGATTGGAGTTCCAGTTCCCGTGACAGCAGCCATGAATATGGAACTTGCCGTTTGGTATAAGCCAGTTCCCCTCTGTGAGAGCAAACATCCCCAAGTGAGGGAATGGGACTGTCACCGCATGCGAAGAACCTGAGAAAGGGCGGGGCAACAGGCGGTCACACCAGTCGCACACAGTATGAGTATCACAAATGGGCCACCAAACCCACTGTAACGGCCACATACCCTAAGTGGTAAGCGAGGCTACCACACAGCCAAGAATCAGAATCTATGTCGACAGCTCAAGGATGATCATCAAAAGCCTAAACTTGGCTGAAAGGAAAAGGAAGAGACATGTCTCAAGTTCAGAAATCTGAACTGGCTGAGAGTTGGAATGCACAAGGCACAGGTCAAGGTTTCGAGTCCTTGTTGGACAGGAAGATGGAAGGGGAAGAGAATTCAGAGCAGGGACAGCATCTCAAGTTCAAAAACAAGTGCATGGACATGGTCATGGAGAAAAGGAGCCATGTGCCTCCTACCCTAGACTGCCCATGCCTGTGTAGCCTTGCCAGGGCTCCTGTCCAAAGCAAGGCAGGGCTCTGAGGACAGGCTCCTCTCTGCGAGGTGTCATGGTTCAGACTCAATGGCCAGTGCACATATTTACTTGCTGAGGCTTCTGTGGGTTAAAAAGCTGGGTGACTTATTCAGATGACTCAGCGTTTTCAAAGCTGTGAGCTGGAAATCACTCCAGTGCACTTCTCCTTTGCACCCTCGCCAGCTCAGTCTTATATAAAACCTTATCGCACTAGCTTATTTTGTTAACACGAGTTGCAACTCAATGTTCAAAGCCCCGAGAAGTTTTCTTCATCCTTAACGAGTATGAAATTAGAGCTGAACAGATGAACCGAGTGAAATGCCTCTTTCTCCAGCCACAGGTTGTTAAAGCTATGGCAGGATCTCTGTCCCTGAGTCAGGGACTCAAGGAAGACCTCAAAGGGACACTCACATAAACACACACGCACACGTACATGCACACACATGAATGCCCATATGTAGATGCATGCATTACATACATGCAGAGGTGCACACGTACACACATGTACACACACACACACACAGAGGTACATTTGCTAATTTAAGCCAGCAGGGAAGCTCAACTTCTGAGTATCACCTACCCTTCCATACTTCACTTGTAACCTTTAAAGGACCAGAATATGTTTCTTATTGGAAAAATGTAAAAAAAAATAAATCCATAGAAATGTCCCCTATGATTGAAAACAGAAGCTAGCCATTAAGACATTCTCATTGGAAAGAAAAAAAAAAACTAATGGAAAGTCAAATGAAATGGAACACCACCAATGTATTTTATCAACGGCATGTCAAGAAACCACACCCAACACATTTTATCAAAGGAATGACAGACACGCCGGACTGTTAATTACCTACAGGTTTCTCTTCTAAATTTACATCCATCCCAGGACAAAGGCTGAACCAGGAATACGCTGGCTGTGGTGAGACTGTCGGGAGGAAGGTGGGCTTGCCAGTGACTCAGAAACCCACCGACCTCCATCTCTTCATCTCTAAAACATGACTAATCAGCTGGGCCAACAAACAGCCTACATGGAGTGGTTGGTATCTTACTGGCAAGTTACATTCCTACAATCAAAACAGCCTGATATTAGCCCTAAACTTGGGTTATTTTTGTTGCATTGTTGCCAGTTTAAAAAAAAAAAAAAGATCAGGGAAAAAAAGAAGTCATGAAAATCCAGGTTAATCTCATGGTAGCTACACACAGCTTATTTTTTACTTTATTCTATCTCTAGTTAGAGACTTGAACTTAGCTTCAGAAAATCCTACAAGACATATTCATAAAATCATTCATTCATTTTCTCTCTCTCTCTCCTGAATACCCAGAGCTATGCAGAATTTAATATTCAAGATAAAATGGCAATAGCATTTTGAGGAAATTTATTTTTCATTGATAATGATAAGGGGATACTTCTCATGGCGTGAACAAAACTGTAACCTTTGCCAAGAAGAGCTGGCTGTGAATTTGGGAAAAAGAGTGGCTGAAAAACTGACAGAAGAGAAGTGTTCATTTTTGTAGGTGAGTGTGTGGGGGGCACAGGAAGGGGGCAGGGAGAAAGTGAGATCAATTTTTTTCTCGCTCATGGGGGATCTATCTTCAGTCTGCCTTGAAATAAGAGAGACTAACAGAAGATGCTTAGCCCAGGGGAGACTGAGTCCTGCTCTGCCAACATCGCTTTATCCACAAGGCTTACTGTTATTACTGATGCTGTAATCCATCATACAGCTACCTGCTGGCACTGGATTGGGGGAACACAGCGTGAGGAATTCTTTGAAAATATCTAATAACGGTAGTCATAAAGAAGCGTGGAACACAGACTTTTATACAAAACCACAGCACACTTCATTTTCCTCGCACTCCATCTACCTCTCAAGGCACCTTGATTCCAAGGTTGTGAAGACGTTTTCTACCGTTTCTCTTTTCAGACAGACCTGTAAGAGTGTCCCCCAGTTTCTCCTCTGTCTGGGAGGGGAGGCTCTGAGAGCTCAGCTCCGTCTGAGACAGACGGTTTATCAGGGCAGTCAGCCTTCCTGGACGAGATTGGCTTCCACCGGTCTTCCACGGGGCTTCGTGGGATGGAACCAGAAAGGGAGCCGCCAACTCCACCAACGGAACTTTGTGTCAACACTGTCATGTGCTGATGTGAATGAAATATAAACATTGCACAATGAGCCATTTTTAAAAATTCTTCAAAATATTACGCCCTTGCATGACGGGTGGCTAAGTGTGGGGAGGGACCTTCTGTTTCATCCCAGAAGAAAGTTAATAGCAGCCCAGGAGCTGGAAAACCAACTTCAGAAACACTTAATGTTTAGATCCACTTAGTGGTTGGAAAAAACAACTTTAAAAAAAAAATTGTTTAAGAGCTGCTCCAGCAAGTGGAAACAGCGATTCCTTGTAAACAAACCTTTAACATGAAGGTATTTCTCAGTGGCGGAAAACCTAACTTCATAAAGTCAGATTTCTGAGATGTTTTTTCAGCTCCTCAGAGACTACAAAAGTAACCACATTCTGTCAGTTGCTGCATCAAATAAACAAATGTGAACGAGAGATTTTCCATATCCTATGTCAACAGAATGTGTGTCTGATAAAGGGCACGCAAACTTGGGGGCACGTTAACTGTGGAGAAAATCGTGGAGAAAGTCAGTGATGATAAAAAGCAAGCATTGCTTCCAGCTCCACTAACTACTCCATAAAGGACATTAATGACAGTTTTGATGTGACCTAAGCAACTGGAGGCTGTTTCCAGGTGGGCCACTCTCTTTCCGGTGACCACAGTGGTTGTCATTAACTGTGTCAGCTCTAAGGCCCTGTGCCGGACTCTTCACGGAGAATCCACTGTTCCTTCCACCCCATAACCCAGCTACCCAGGACAGTGTCGGGGGGTAGGCCAGAGCCCATTGAGAAAACCAGACCCCTAACCTCAGTGTCAGCCCTATTTCCCTATAGAATAGAAACAATTCGGGTTTATACTTTGAATGGCACTAGGAAAGAGTTCCTCACCAAAAATCTCATGGGAAATCTACAATTAGAAATTAAGAAGATGTGGTACATGTACACAATGGAATGCTATTCTGCCATAAGAAAAGGTGAAATACTGCCATTTGCGACAACATAGATGGATCTTGAGAGTATTATGCTAAGTGAAATTAGTCAGACAGAAAAAGTCGAGAACCATTTGATTTCACTGATATGTGGGATAAAAAACTGAAAGCAACAAAGGAACAAGACAAAGAAATAAAAACGCATAGACACAGACAAGAGTTTAGTGGTTACCAGAGCGTAAGGGGAGAGGGGGGTGGTAGATGGGGGTAAATGGGGTCAAATATATGGTGATGGAAGGAGAACTGACTCTGGGTGGTGAACACACAATGTGATATATAGATGATGGATTACAGAATTGTACACTTGAATCCTATGTAACTTTACTAACCATTGTCCCCCCGATAAACTTTAATTTAAAAAAAAGAAATGCACATAACATCAAGATTCATCCATTTTGTCACCCCAATAAATTTTAATTAAAAAAAGAAAATGAAATCAATACGACTCCATTTTGCTGAAAAACTACTTTTTACGGGCAAATAGCTTCAGAAATGCTGTCCGTGTGTTACAGCAGGAATTTCTTGCTTTGCCAGGGTCCTGATTCCACTACTTTCCTGCCAAGTAAATGTGTGAGGTTGACTTAGCCTAGCTGTGCCTCAGTTTCCTTAACTGTAAAATGGAATAATTATCCTCACGTCACAGCATTCATATATGTAAATAATAAATGAGACATGTGAGTGTCCAAAGCATTTGGCACTGTGGGTAACAGGTCATAAGTGCTCAACAAAAGGAGGAGGATGTTCCCTATGAATTTATTGAAGCGTTGTTGTAACTCAGCTCTCAAAGAAAATGAGTATTTTCCTGGAAAGGGGTCACTGTTCCAGGGAGCTGGGGAGAAGTAAGCCTTGAGCTCTCCAGACAAGTCATTTTCACGTGGTGTGTCTACCTGTGTGTTGGTTGAGTTGACAGGAAAAAAACCATTAGCATCTCTGTTTCATCACTTATCTCAGCTTGAGTTTCCATTCGATGTATGATTTATAATGTGTTAGATATGTTTGCTTAGCATCACATGTACGTAATATATAAACAAGTAAAACAAACAAATACTGGGTACATTTCTTTTTTTGATGGAAGCAAAATATTTGAAGACAAGGGACATCCAAGTAGCAGCCACAGGCTTTTGGTATCTAGGAACATAAAGCAAAGGGAGGCAGGATTGAGAAGTCTGTGTTGGGAGATGGTCCTAGAACCCAAAGAAAGAAGCAAGGCCGAAATAGACTCACTGGGTATCAAAATGGAGAAGGGTCTTAGAGGCCATCTTGCCCTGTACTCTTGGAGCTGAGGAGCCTCCAGGTCAGAGAAACGATGCCTCCAAGATCACCCAAGGGCAGAGGTGAGCACCGAGCAGAGGTGTCCAGAATCCCATTCCATGGCTCATTTTCATGACCTCATTCTATCTTCTCACTTTTGGGCCTGTAACTGTTTTATAAACCAACCCAAACAAGGCAGTGGTTCTCATGTCCACACTTGCATCAGAATTACCTGGTGGGCTTGTGGAAACATTGGTCGGCCCTTCCCCAGGATTTCTGCCTGAGCTGACGTGGGATGGGGGCCAAGAACCTGCATTCCTTACAAGCCCCAGGTAATGCTGTGATGCCAATCTGAGGACCCCACTGCTATAACCACTGGTGTAGAGTTGGGAGCTAACTTCCATCAGTGGCCATGGATCTTTGAAATTTAAATAATTCTCATTCGATTTTATCAGACTAAATAAAATCATGGGAGTGAGAAAAGTATTTCTGATGAGAAAGGGAGAAGAAAGAAGGAGCTAATAAATGTACTGTGGGTTGGTGACTTTAGGAGATACTATAGCTACAACAGTAAACAAAACGGTTCTTTGGCCTTTGCAGTGGAAAAGACACAGTAAACAGTATAAATTAGTAAATCGTGTAATATGTGGTCATGATAAGCGTGAGGCAGGAAGATCAGAAAGGAGAGGGAAGCAGGGAGGGAGGAATGCAATTTGAACTACATGGTTAGGGAAGGTCTCCCTGCGAAGATGCCGTAAGAGCTGAAGGAATGAGGAAGTCTCCCCGTGGAGACCTGGGTGAAGCGGGTTCTAGACAGAAGGAACAGGTGCAAAGGTCCTGAGGCAGGAACTCAACTAATGTGCCTGAGGACGAGGCGGGAGGTGACTGTGGCTGAAGGAGAGTGAGCAGGTCAGGGCACAGGAACGGATACACAGTGGTATGAGAGAAGGAAGTGGGGAGGCCACAGGCACCTGGAGACTACTGTAAAACTTTAGCTTTTACTCTGAGAGGAGAAACCACAGAGAATGTCATATCTGACTTAAGTATTCACAGGGTCTGCCTACTTGCCGGGTTGAGAACAGACTCAAAGGCCCCGGGGAGACAGGTGCAGAGGATGTTACGGGAATCCAGGTAAGCAATGGGGGCTTGGAACCTGGGTGTCGTGACAGGGCTGAGATGACCAGATATCGACTGCAGAGACAGCAGGTTGTGCTGACAGACTGGCCACGGGGTGGAAGAAAGAAGGGAGTCAAGCGCCCCCACCCTCCCCACCCATGTTACCCTGAGCAAGAAGTGGAAGAACAGAGTCGCCATTTCCTGAGAAAAGCTGAGACTTAAATGCAGCACCTGGCACACACCATAAGCCAGAAAATGTGAAATAAACAAAAACCCAGTTTTAAAGATGAAAAATCTGAAGCTCCTAGAAGTTAATTTACTTACTCGAAGTCATGTTATAACTGGTGGCAGAGTCAGGCTGAAAACCCCGGCCTGTGGGCCCCGAGGCCCACGGCGTCTCTGTGCAGCCATCTGTGATCTGCCCAAAGCCGTGAACCCGAGCAGGAGGGCGAGACAAACAGGCTCTCTGGTTTCCATTCTGAGCGTATCACGATTCCTCTGGCCCAACCTGACAGAGGCTCTGTCCAAGGGTCACAAACCGGGGGCCTGCTGGCCTAATAAGGCCTGCTGCCATGTTTTGCTTGGCCCTCACAGCTCTGTAAAAACAATTCGTATTTGAATACCTTTGGGCTGGGCTTGTCCTTTCCAGCTCAGGCCCACACACACCGCCCCTCTTGCTCGGAGCAGCGCCCTTCAGATCTTCCGTGTCTGGCCCCTGGAGATGTCTGATTTTTCAACCAGCGCTTCAAACTGACACGCCAGTGGAGATTTAGGTGGGGAGTGTGCTCGAAAGAAGTCCATGGGGTTAGACAGATATCGGTTCACGCCCCAGCCCTAGCATTTACCATCTGGGCGAGCCTGCCCAAGCTCTACCTCCCTTTCCCCACTCTGAACTGTTATCATGAGGCCTGGATGAGAGATGACACGCAACATACAAAAGCACAGTACGTACTAAATGCGTGGTCATCGGTACAGGGCAGGGACTGGCACACTCTTTACGTAAAGGCCCACAGGGTTTAATAGTGTAGGCTTCGCGGGCCACACAGTCTCTATCCTGGACACTCGGCTCTGCTGTGGGAGCATGAAAGCAGCCCTAGAGAATGCATGAATGAATATGCAAGGTACACACAGTCTTCACAAACTCGCATTTGCAAACACTGGTGGGAGGCCAGACGTGGCCAGAGCTGCAGTCTGGCAATTTGCTGTTCTCTGCTGTCGAGCACCGGTGGTCACGCCCCAACCATTCTGCCGTCTTGCCTCCAAGCTTCGGTGACGCGGCAAGGACCGTTTCATATTCTTTTAGTCCAGGCTGTCAGGTGGCATCACAGCGGTGCCTGTTGCTGCTCTCCCTTTCCCCGTCAGACATAAAGAAGGAAGACCTTCAGGGGCCTCATTTAAGATAAGGCTAGGAGGGATTGATATTCCCAGGAAGTGAGCCAACCTCAGGTCAGGCTTTCCTTGGTCAGACGCCTGGCAAGTGTATGTAGCTTGGACAGCACCCATCTCCTGGCTTCTAGAATATTCCACGAGGCAGCTGCTTCTCCAGAGCAGGTTCAAGGACCCAGAGAGATGGGTTGAGTTCCCCTGAGGGAAGCCTGCCTCCTGGCTCGGTCCCAACCTCCGAGGGAACAGGAAGGCTTCTGCACCCTTGGCATTGGAGTGCCCTGGGCAGCTCTGTGGCCACATTTCCCATCCTTTGACCTAATCAGGGCTGTGATTTGCAGGCCTTGAGGGAGAGGCTGCTGGGTTGTTCCCACTGAGTTATTTTTGGGAGCTGGCACAAGAGAAGACGGAGTGTTCGCAATCCGTACCACTGGGCAGTGGGGAGCGGGGACGTCTGCGTAAGCCCTGGAGCGAACTTAGGTCATTTCCTTTTTACAAATCTCAGAGGCGGGCAGCCCCAGAAACTCCGCACGGGGGCAGATATGGAGCAAGCTGATGTCTTCATTTTCCTCGGAAAACGCGATTTCTTTTTTTTCTCTTCACCCACGTTCATCTTAAATGATCTGGAGTGAAGTTTCAAAAAAACCTGCAGGTTTGCAGGGAGAAAAAAATGGAGGCCAACTTAACAGAGAAAAAGATATGTGCGGGGAGGGTGGGGGGTGGGAATCGAAACTACTGAAATACTCACTGAGCTGTTTGACCCCTTTGTTTTGCTGTTTTTAGCCGGGTATCAGCAGAGTTTGCTTCTAATCATGAAAAACAGGCTCAACTCAGCCAACCTCAACCCCTCTCTGGAGAACAGTCATCCTAATTCTGTGGCGTTCGGTGAGGGAGGCTCATAAGCACCAGTCAGCCTATGACACTGCTCAGAGCAGTCACAGAGGCGACCATTGAGTGAGCTGCAGGTGGCTTCATGGTGTGCGAGGGGAGAGCAGGTGTGCAGGGTTCTGTCCTCAGAAGGGTCCCACACTTGATTTAACACTCCACTGTCACTGTCTTGAAATTCTGAATACTTTTGAACAAGGGACCCCACATTTTCATTGTGCACAGGACCCAGCAAATTACGTAGCCTCTCTGTTCTTTTAAAATGTTTCCCCACCTTTTTTTCCCCATTTTTTTTCCCCTCCAAAGAGGACATTTTTTCCCCTAATCAATCCCCTCATGAAATTGTCATACAGATAATACTGTACAATTGACCCTTGAACAACGTGGGGGTTAGGGGCGCTGACCTGCATGCAGTTGAAAATTCATGTATAACTTTTGACCCCAAAAAACTTAACTAATCACCTACTGCTGACCAGAAGCAATAACGAACATCAATTAACACATATTTTGTGTTATCTATATTGTATACTATAGTCTTACAATAAAGTAAGCTAGAGAAAAGAAAATGTCATTAAGAAAATCATAAGAGAAAATACATTTACAATACTGTACTGTATTTATCAATACTGTAAATTTACATTGTCTGTTTACAGGATGAAAAAAATCCACATGTAAGTGGGCCTGTGTACCTCAAATCCATGTGGTTCAAGGGTCAAGTGTATTTATGTTTATATACTTCTGTATATCTATGCTTTGCACATTAAACAGAAAGGCTTTTTTGCCCACCCCCAACCAATTTTCACCCCCTTGGGGGTGGTAATGCCCCCCGTTGAAAATGCAAGTCTTAGACCTAGATCTCAGCACGTAGTTCAACACCAAACATCTGCCTAGGAGTATGGGCAAAAGTCATAATAATAGTAGGCATCTGTTATTGAGGCAAGAGCCATTCTCAGTCCTTCCCTATATCAGCTCGTGTAATATCCAAACCTTTTCTATTCTGGTAGTCATTTTACAGATGAGGAAACTGAGGCACACAATTTCAGTGACTTGCCCAAGGCCAGTCACATAGTTAGCACATGGCAGGGCTGGGGTTTGAAGATCATTCTCCCGACTCCTGAACCCAGAGCCCAGAGCTGCAGGTTCTCTCACTGAGCCCACACCTCTGATCTTCACTCCACCTGAGAGGCCATGTTTTGCGGTGCGCTGGTGGCAGAGACCCTGTGAATAAAGACAATGTGACAGCCGACAGACATAGGCCAGTAGCTCTTCAACTGGACCAAACTCTGCAGGGGAAGTAAGGGCTCTCTCCAGGGGCCTCATGCACAGGCCCTGATGGCAGTTTCCAATATTTTAATTAGAAAAGGTGGTGATGGCTTTACAAACAAACACTTCCATGTTCTCTTCTGGAACAGGAATTGGTCAATTCCTCTTTTATTCTCAAAAATGCTACAGAGCTAAAACAGAAAGAATCGCGAGTTCGGGATTCTAACCAGTGCTATGAACCTGGTCAAGTCACTTTTCAGGGCCTCAGTTTTCTCTGTAAAATAGGTAAATTAAGTGATCTCCAATACTGCTTCCTTCTGGAATGCTATTACACCTTCTGGAAGACAGAGGCACAAGCAACTAAAATAATGAACAGTTATACTGAAGTACCTTTAGTCAATGTTTACTGTGGGACTTGTAACCATCAATGGCCATACAGGCAAAGCAGGTAACACAAGACAGACAGCAGCAGAGCGAGCAGAGTAACAGAGCTTCAGGTGGGCATGTCCTCCTCAAAGCGTGCTGTGAAAAATCCACCCATGCTGGCTGCTGCCAGGCAGGAGGAATGTGGGCCCAGTGCCACCAGATATTCTGATTTTTCTAAAAGAGACAGAAAAGCTGGATTCTTAGGAGCACGCTGCTGGATGTGGACAACGGTGGTGGACGGACCGTGATTCCTGCTGCCTGATATTCACGACCTTGTGTGATTTCCCCCCACACCCCCCACCACCACTTGTGAGCAGAAGTGGTGAAATGCCTTCCAGCCAATAGAATATGACAAAGATTAAGACACTTCTCAGATAGAATTAAGGTCTTAAATCAGTAGATTTTGAATTAGTCAAAAAGCAGGTGATGGTGGGTGGGCCTGACTTAAACAGAGGAAAGCCCTTGAAAGAGGAACTATTCCCTTTCTGAGGTGAGGCACTCCTCTTGTGGGCTTGATGGAGGAAAGTGTCCATGGTGGAGAGAAGCCCGTGGAGCAAAGAAGGGCTCCTCTAGGACCTGAGAGCAGCCTTTGGCCTCCAGCCAGCAAAATGCCGGGGTCCTCTGTCCTACAGCTGCAAAGAAATGGACCCTGTCAACCACCTGAATAAGTTTGGAAGTGGCTTCTTTCCCACTGCAGCCTGCAGATGAAAATATAGCCTGGCTGACTCCTTGACTGCAGCCTGATGAGACGTGGAGCAGAGGACTCAGCTAAGCCATGCCTGGACTCCTGACCCATGGAAACTGAGCGATAATACATCTGTACTGTTTTAAGCTTCTAAGTATATGTTGATTTATACACTTAGCTAGCAATTGAAAATGGATACGATGGCTTATTCAAATTTTCAAAGACACTTTGCAGGCCAGACCAACCTGAGCAGAAGAGCTGGCTTATGGGCAGCCATTGTGTGACCTAGGATTGTGAAGTGCCCATAAAATGCTAAATGGAGCCTTAAATACTAGGCATTAGGAAATAAAAGGCATAGAATCTGGAGAGATAAATATTACAATTCAACACACTGATAACTGCAGGACCCCAGACTGCAGAAGGATGGGGCCTCCTGCAGAAACAGCTATCAGAGCCTAATTACAACCCATGTCAAGTCGGGAGCTGCCGTTTTACCACCCGATCTGCGTGCTTTTGGGAAGAAAAACTGCCTCATCTCCATTCTCTGTTTCTTATGGGTGTCTCCATCACACTGTGCTTTATGATCTTCTCATCAATGATTCCCAATTTTCCTAAAACACAGATGAAGTTGTTGCCTTTGAGCCTAAATGATGAGAAAACTGAGCTTATCCTTGTAAGCACCACGGTATTTACATGCCCTTTCAATTTTGCTGTCAATCACCCATGTTAGAATTTTCCCAGTTCAAAGGGGCAACTGTGAGGGACAGAAGCGGTGAGGTTTGAGCACAAAACAGGTGTCTGTGAGACTGTGTCATATTCCCTAAACTCACACTACACCAACACTGACCTAGGCATTGAGACTCCTGGAAACCAGGACCAAACTTGTAAAGGGTGACTTGGAACCAGCCATGCAAACTTTCTGGGCCCCAACTTTCTCACCTAATTACCTCTTTCCTGATCTCAAAAATAAATAAATAAATAAATAAATAAATAAATAAATAAATAAATAAATAAATAAACCAACCAACCAACCAACCAACCAACCAATGGGGGGGTTTCCTACTCATGCCTCCCAGAATACCTTCTCAACACATTAGCCAGTGTAATTTCCTTGAAATAATAATTCAGACCATAACTGTCCAATGGTTTCCTATCATGATCAAATTAAAGTCCCAGCTCGTTCACAGCCTGCGGGAGCAGAACCCCTCTTACCTTCCTTTTTCTCCCAAGGAGGAATTAGCCATCAGAGCTTCTTCATTGTTCGACAGTGTCCCCAAAATACGTATCAATCCTGGTATTCAGCCAGTATGCACTGGGATGAGTGTATCAATACTCGAAATATGGAAATGCATCTATACCAGTTGGTAAATTAGCTGCTGCTCTGAATCCCCCATGCGATTCGCTGTGCCCGGGACCCCTTAATCTTGCCATGATCCCAAATAAGCTGTTAACTCGGACAGAGCAGGGGGCCTCGGGTTTTCTGTTCAAGAGCGACGGCCGGCACCCATTCCAGTTGGTGGGGACCCGAGTCGTGCTCGTTGCTAAATATTTGGGTTGGGATAGGAGCCCTGATGGCAAGTGTGCTCCTGAAACAAGACAGTACACAGGGGCCACCTAATCACCAACCAAAGGAAGGGAGGATGACTGAGGAATAAAAGGAAAAGAGTGAAAAAGCTTCCTGAAGCCAAGAGCAGCTATCTGACAATGTGGTGGAATAAAACCTGACCCGTCGTTCGGCTCGGGGAACAACAAAGGGGGAATCGGGAAAATCAACACAAAGCACACACTTGTGTGTTGCTCTACCAATACCACATGAAGAGCGGAGTAATTATGTCTTCAAGTATCACTGCTGGGAAAGACTCGGTGTGACCCAAAGTTCAGGACTCAGGCACATTGGTTCCAGGCGAGATTGCCTTTCCTGGTGGCGTGCCCTTCCTCCTCCGCTGCCGATTCCAGAGGAAATCAGACACCGCTCCTCTTTACCGGAATGGGGTCTAATAAGGGCGTCTGCTTGATTGCAGAGCTACGAGATCAGCACTTTCCCTCTTGCTCATGAGAAACCACATCAAACGAAACAACAGAAACCTGTATGTCCCGAGCGAATGCCCTGGCCCGGCGGCACAGACACGCCTGGAAGCACGTTTCTGGAGGAAGGAGAGTGACCAGCGTGACGCGAGGGATGCCGGCGCCATCTTGATGTCCTTCGTGTTGTCCCTCGCAGGGCGAGGCTCACACGCTGGCCCAGCCCTTGTCGTTACATTACCCAGCGCTCACGCTTCTCTAGGGACGAGTGAGGGAATTCAGCACAGATCAGCGTTCTCGGACCAGAGTCTGGCGGGCCGGCTGGACTCCTGCGTGGTGTGCCGATCCCCCAGTCCCTGCCGAGTCTCCTTGATCAATCCAACGTGTGCCCACTGTGCCAAGAGATGAGCTGGGTCCCTCTGAGTTCCTCCCTCTCTCCGACGCACAGAATCCTTATCCCTTTCCTATTTCAGGTCATGGTCACTGAGCTTTTTGCCTTGGGTCTGTACTAAGCAAATGAACGCTCCCATTTGCCCTTGGTACTAAGGTCCCATGCCAACCAACCCCTGCATCCTATAGCTGCAGCCCTATTTAAAAACCTGGACTTGGCAATCCCCTTGCATGGTATAAAAGCCTTCACATAAGGTCATATTCCCCACAGCACCACCTGCCACATGCCTAGATTACCCACCGCTTGTGCTCTGTCATCCAGGGTGGACTTTGTGGTGCCACTTGCTGGATTCTAATGCAGTTTCTTTGTCTTCTGAAGCTTGGCCCTCGGACTGCTTAGACTTCGTTGCCAGGATCCATCTAGCCAACAACCCTTAACAATGGCTCACCTGCTCTTTTTCCTCACTAGGTCCTAACCTGGTCCTAACTCCATGCCGTCCCCACCAGCCCCTTACCTCTAAAATCCCGATGTATATTGCCCCCCAACCTCTTTATTCTGGACCCTTAGGGACTCAATCTCCTTGGGCTGACAAAATACACCTTGAGGATTTTTACCAATTGGGAGAGCCCCAAATTGTTCTTGATTTTATTACTTACAACCTCATACCTGAAAACCAAAATGGGAGATGTGCCCTCCTTACTGTCATCATGCAGCCCAAGCAAAACTTTATTTCCTGGAGGCTCAGATTGAAGTTTTTATTTGTTTCATCTTGTTACAAGAAAATGTGACTTTTGAACATTTTGCCTTCAAATATATTTATTTAAGAGGATTTTGGACCATTATGTGAAACAAGACAAAAAGGATCAGTTAGGGGAGGAAATGTAACACAAGTCCATCATTTAGTAAGCCTTTCCAATTATATCTATTTGATTCTGACTTTCTGCCCAGATGCAAATGGAAAGTTTTTCCATTTAAAAAGCAAATATCTTTCATTGAAAATAGCGCAAACCAAAAATGTGCTTTTTTTTTCTTTTTGTCTAGCCATATTTGCTGTCTTTATCTTGTTGTGACCTTTCCCCAACATATTTTTCTGTTTCTCTTTAGTGCCCAGTTTCTAAAAATAAAGTGGCTAGTGGATCTTTGGATAGAGACAATATTTTGATTTCACTGGTACATACAATCAGGAAACATATTTCTGTTTATACTCTAAAAATCAGTTGAGAGTTGTAGATGAAGCCACGTTCTGTCAGCACATTTTTTTTCTCAAAACCTGGAAAATGTAACAAAATCCAAAGCAGCTGTAGGAAGTAGAATATACACTCCATTTGCGCTCAGCGGGAGGAGAGCTAACAGGAGGTAACAGGATAGTTTCCACATGAAAAAGTTACAAAGAATTTAACCTGTAATGAAAACTCTGATAATCTCCAGGAATGAAAGATGCTTGGATGATGGGTTTGGGGTTTTTCATGAGTTCAAAGGATCTGGTTTTCCCTGTAAATGCTGAGCAGGAACAGGAGACGTTTCACGTGGTCATTATTATGTCTGAGCGCCAACAAAAGTTCAGACTCCATCTTTAAGCCATTAAACGGTGTACTGTGTGTGCATTTTAAGACCATGGATTAGCCTGCCCATGCCTTTCTCTGCAGGACCCAGAAAGAAGAATCTCATTAACTTACCACCTTCTTCTCCAAGACAGGCATGCCGACGTGTGATTATCGATTTAAAGCTAGTTTCCTTTAAGATTCAGCATGTGAAGATCCTGTAGACGAGAGCTCCTCCAAGTCTGACATGCACACAAAGGTCCTGTGGGCCTCGTCACATGCAGGTTCTGACGCAGTCAGTCTGGGTGGGGTGGGACCTGGTGTGCTGCATTTCCACCAAGCTCTCTAGTGATCTGACGTTGCTCATCCATGAGCCACCTTCGAGGCAGCGAGAGCACCGAAGATTTCTGCCTTGGCAATCTATCCCATCTGTGGCTGGTGGGCTCCACAGAGGTTCCCCGTGACCCCAACTCCTGCTGTTCAGGCCCTGCCCTCGACAGTGGGCTGGACCTACTGACTCACTTCTAACAATCTGAATACAGCAAAAGTGAGGGCATGTCTCTTCTAAGGTCAGGTGATAAAACTCATGTATACGAGGTCTGATCAAAAGATATGGTGAATGTTTAAATTAAAAAAAAATTTGCTACAGTAAAGGACACATTGCCATTAATCCCCCTCAAAATACTCCCCTTAGCTTCCAACAGACTTATCCCATCATTCTTGCCACCTTCTGAAGCAGTTCTGGAAGTCCTCTTTTGTGAGTGTCTTCAGTTGAGCTATCATGGCTGCCTCGATGTCCTGAATCAATTTAAAACGTTTACCTTTCATAGCCATTTTGACTTTGGCGAAGAGCCAGAAGTCCCACAGTGCCAGATCTGGTGAATAAGGTGGATGAGGGCACACTGTAATATTTTTATTTGACAGAAATTGCCATAGCAGAAGCAATGTGTGACAAGAAGTCTTTCTGTTGTGATCACAAAATAAAGTGAACGCTGCTGCCGAGTGCCATCCAACGGAAAGGCAGAGATCGTCAATATGGGAGGCTGCTCATCGAACCTTAGTAGCAGTGTGTGAAAAGTTTCAACTTGTTTGGTGCAGTCAGTCTGGTGTGAGCTACGGTTGAGAGAAGGTGTGTTTTAAAGTGTGCTGTAAACCATCCTCCATCATGAATATGCTCCATGTCACACATCGCTTCTGGTATATGGCAATTTCTGTCAAATAAAAACATTAGTGTGTCCTCATCCACCTTATTCACCAGATCTGGCACCATGCAACTTCTGGCTCTTCTCCAAAGTCAAAATGATTCAGGTCATCGAGGCAGCCATGTCAGCGTCACTAAAGACACTCACGAAAGAGGACTTCCAGAACTGCTTCAGAAAGTGGCAAGAATGGTGGGATACTTGTGTTCCCATGAGGATATGGCTTCAGTGAACTGAAGTCCTCTGGGTCCTCATTTCAGCCTGTGGCCTCTGCCCTTCCTTTGTTCTGTATTCACCATATTCTAATGCACTCCAATTTTTTAAAGGAGAAAGAGATCAAGGAAGGAAAAAAAAGAGGTATTTGGAAAAACTTAAGGCAAAAGTATGACAGATTTTGATGGGCTGTGAGGACATAACATATGTGTATTTGAATTTCAAAACATATTCACATACCTCCTTCTGTTTCCATGCCTATCCACAGGACAATAGTTCTCTTAACTCTTCCCTCACCCAGACTATGCTCCCATCACTGGCCTCCAGTCTCTTGATTTCCTGAAGTACTATCACTCTTTTGTGCCCCAGACTGTGGACAGTGCCACACTGCCCGCAGAATAAAGCCCACCATTCACAGTTCTCTAAGTCCAGTCCCCACATGCCTTTCCTACGGTTTCATCCATCGCTCACTTCCCTGGACCACTCAGTCCTGCAGACGCCCTTCTATGCCATCATTCGTGCTGTTCACCCTTCATGGACTCCAGCTTGCCTTTCTTCCCACATAAAAAATGTACCCTTAACCTGTCCACATCTAGATCAGAGGCTGTCCCCTCCCAGGTCATGCCAGCTCACGATGACGGCTCCCTCCTCGGAAGACGGTCTTGTCAGTTTGTACGGCACCTGCTTAGCATCTCCTTCTGTCCCCGTCTCCCACTACTGCAGGCAAGTGTCATTTCCTTCTTGCATTTATGTATTTCAAGTAGTCATGTATTATTATCACTCATTATTATGCAAATATGCAAGCATCCCTTCCAAAAACAAATTGTTAGTTGTTAGATTAAAAGGACCCTGTATTTATATTGCTTCCTTATTTATTAAACATTTAACTTCTCACATTCTATGTGCCCACTGAATTGAGGCTACGTAAATATTTGTGATAAAAGAACTTGCTTTTCCCTGTGTCCTGAGCCTAATGCCAAACTTCTAGGAAGCACAAGAAACACAATTACTAACTTAATGACTAAATAAAACCAAGAAGTGGCTGCGAATTACTTCCCCAAACCTAACCACATGCAACTTGCCCGTTTCTATTGCATGTTTGATTAACCTATCTTGTCAGACTCCAGATTTGCTAGTGTGGGGACACACCTCTTGCTCAAGACTTCACTCTGCCTCCGACACAGACAAACACAGGCAAGGCTGACAGAGAGCAAAACGCCTCACATTCTGAATATATCGCTTCGGAGCTCAGACTCATAAGTTGTTAAAACTAGAAATGGTCTATAGGAGAGTTTTCTCATACCCTGATTTTTCTGAGGATTTTAATGGTTGTGCGACTTGCAAATTTATCACAGATATGCAAAGTAGGCCATGACTCGATTCCCAGTTCACTCTGTCTCACTCTGTGCTGCTCCACGGTGCTTCAAAGTCCAAGAAACGCCACCTGAATCCTTAACAAGCCTGCTTGTCAGGCTGGATTGCTGGAAGCTGAGAGACTGATGTTAGAGGTTAGCTCTGTGACGGCTCATTGGCACCAAAGGCAGAAGATGGCAACATCTATCAACATAAGCCTCTGAAAAGCAAGAGAAAAAGCCCTGAAAGACAATCAGAACGAAAAGACATGCACTGTGGAAATGACTTCTTAAGCGCCGCCTTCACCTTCTATCTTCATCTGCCTACTCACAACATGACTGCTACACACACACACACACACACACACACACACACACACACACACACACACACACACTGGTCATGGCAGTGTGTGGCCTTGACGAGAGATCAGATTTAGCTGGTAAAGGAAAATTTGCAGTCCTAACTTTGATTTGGCAGAGCCAAGGAAAGAGAAATGCCATCATTTGACAGTGAAGATTCTGTCCGACTCGCTGACACACACCCAGGACCAATTCAGTGCGGGCGCGTAAGACAGCCAGTCCTGAGGAAGTAGAGCGACCCACTCCAGCAAAAGCAAGTAGGCACGGGAAAGGAAGGACAGTCAGAACACACGACGAGAGCCCTGGAAAGCTGAGAGACTGTGGACCAAAAGGAGAAGGAAGTCCAATGTCCTTGCTTGTCAATTTCAGAGGGAAAAAAGTCTGGTACCTGTACATGAGGTGAATGTGTCTTTTTAAATCTGTGTCACAGAGGTCTCTCTGGGATTTGTCTGCCTCCTCTTGCACATTTAATGCCTGATGCAGAGCTGATTTAATATTTGTGGTAAATTGTGTGATTTAACCTACCTTTATAACAATACTAATCACCAAGTACATTGCACCATTTAAAGGGTTCAGAGGGTTAGTACACACACACACACACACACACACACACACACACACACAGACCTCCCTCTAAACTGGGACTGCATCACCTAAATAATTCACTGGTGAAATCTGTGTAAAAGTTCGTCAGTAGCAGCATGAGGAGGACATCAGTATTGTCCTTAAATGCCATCCCTTTGATTATTTTCAAATGTCTCAGATTTGAGGGTGTGCTCCTGTCGATCCTAAAATTGCATTATTTAATATCCTTTCTTTTCTCTTTTGTTAAGAGCAAAAAAGAGAAAGAAAAATCTTCTCCTTCAACTCAAAGATCTCAGAAGACAATACTATGGAATTTTCCCTGGGCTCGCCTGCAGACACACCAAGTTCCATCACCATCTGCCACCAATAAGCTATGGGGCACGTTGTGACCCCATCATATGACCATGTTGTTACACGTCTCTGAGAGTGTGCTTGTGTGTGTTCATGTGAATGCACACGTGTGTATATGGGAGTGTGTGCATGTGTCTGCAGCAGAGAACATCTTCCTGAGAAGAAAATAGAACAGCACTGGCACAGATGGAAACTAGAAATAAAAACTAACCATGGAAGGGTTTTTTTACAAACAGAAACATCCTACTATAATGTTACTTTCCTCCAAGAGTTTATGCCACCAAGCGCCCTCAATTGTTTTGAAGATTATTGTTTGTCCCCAGCATGATGTGCATTTGAACTGCGGTGAGAAGGGAGATCTCAATCACTTCTGTCTTCACCACTGAGTGCTGTGGCATCTGGTGATGATGTGAGTGTCTTGGGAATAGTAAACTGTCTCATGAATATTCACATCGGAAAGTGTACCCACAAACATCCCTGTGAGTGTCCCCATCGGTCCTCCTCCAAGGAAGGCATCATTACGCTAATCTTATAAGGGGGGGCCACTAGGGTACAAGGAGATTTGTCTAACAAAACACAACGATTTTAGGTGCAAAGCATAACATTTAAGAGAAATGGCTCTGGGTTCAAACCTTGGCTTCACCACTCACTCCGTGTGCTGCAGGGCAAGGCGATTACCTGTCCATGCCTCAGTTTCCTCTTTTTAGAACTGGACTTGGCAGTATGAGTACCTACTGTACAACATCAGTGTAAGTTCAAGATGAGTTACTGATTGATTGGAACAGAGCATGATTGTTGTTGTGGTTGTTATATTATTATCACTAATTTAGGACCAGCACTAAGACTTTCAACTCCTGTATCCTCCTTATTTGCAACATGGTACATATTCTCTTGATTAACACTAAACCTGCAAATGGACTTGTTTTCAGAATAAGAAAACTGAGGTAACAGTCAGGCATTCAAAAAACACACTCTGAGTGTTTCACCACATCTTGCTGAGTGTTGGGGAGGGAGGCATGGACCCCGCCCTCATTGGGCTATAGCTCCTACAGCCTCTAAAAAGTTTGTTTATTGGTTCTCTTCAAAGACATCAATGGTGGAAACTGGGATTTTACACCCGTCTTTAATAGGAGCATTAAGAATGTGATTCAAGGACAGCTGAGTGTGCTCAATGTCCTGTTTTAAGTCTCTGAAGTACTTAAAGAAAATGCAAGGCAAGAACAAGACTTTGAAGGCAGCAACCAATCTTCCAAAGATCTTTTCTCTACCTTCAAGGGAACTCATGCAGCCAACCAAAACTTTTCAATGGGAAAATGTGGTGCCCTCAAAAGACACAAGATGGCTTTTCTGGAGGCTTGCTGCCGATTGCTCCAAAGATAGGGAAAGAAAGAAGGGAGGAAAACAGCTCCAAACTCCCCCTTGGATCAAGATGAAATAATCTGGCTGTATGAACTGGAGGGAAGCATCGAAGGGGAGGGTAATAAGCAACTCCTCATTGATTTGGAGCAAGTACGCCTTCCTCACTCACTAACAAGCTATCGTTGAGTGCCACGGCGCTGTTTCATATCAAGATTTCAAAAACCATTACAAGCTGCATAGGTTTGGAGGCTCGACCAGATGTGATGAAGTTTCCATTGTTTTACTTAGTACATGGAAAATATTACTAATGGTCGGTGTCAGGGGAGGCTTAAGTGACCCCAATTGGCCAAACTCATCTGGGTACATTTCTTTAAGTCAGGCCCTTTAAATAGTCTCTCTTGCTATTTCACAACATTTTATGAGATATTTGACTATATATAACTCATTTTAGGCAAAGGAGAAATTCCATGACTGCATGAACAGGTGGGCTGGGGATTTAGAGGAGGGGTGGGATATCTTTCCTTGAGACTGAATTTTATTTCCAGCTAATTCTTGATGATCTTTGACATGTAAGACAAAACTAAACACAATAAAAATACTAAAGTCCCCAAAATTCTATTCGGTCACTCTCCCTGACATTATTCTCACAAGAATTACTCAAAGGTTACACAACTTTTACACATCTATTAAAATAACTGAGTAAAACTTCCGTCTCCTTTTATTATTCCTATTCCCCTCACCAATACACAAGTTGAGATACATCAAAATGGTCCAGAAGAGAGACAGCGTTTTAGAAACACCCTTACTCATACTAACCTAGAGCTGATGTTCAATTTTGTTTTCCATTGTATGATTTGTGCTTTGAATTTTCTGGGTGATATTAACAATCACAAATATCAGAGAAACATCTGACTTCCACTTCCATATTACACCACAGTCATCAAAACAATGCAGTTCTTGCGACAGCCATAAACCTGTTCTTTTCTTTTAGTTTAGAAGCCTCAGAATGGATCATGGTTTTCTCCATATTCTGCCTGTGAAAGTCTCACGCATTAGAAAGGTCCTCACTCCCCTTTGTGAACTTGACATTGTCTCCAGAGATGAGCTCACCAAGATCCAGAGTTCAATCTCCATTCAGAGGAATATGGAAAAATGTAAATGCTTTTCCACACTAGTGACTTTATCTGAATCCTGTGTCCTTATCTGAACCTCTTTTGTCAGCCAGCAACACTGAGGTGGAGATTTCCTGACAATAAACTTCCTTACAAGGAGGTTTCTGGCACTTAAAATTTAGCCTTGAAACTGTAAGTTAAAAAAACAACAACAAACAAATAGATCAAGACAATAAAATGTGACTCTGATTTCAGCAATGGACAGTGTTGTAATGAGCTCCATATATTTCATTGTTTTCTTAAATGTGCTGCACACAGTAATCAAGATCTTAATGAAGTGGCATTGAGTTTTGAAAACGTCTTACAGCTATTATATAAATGTATGCTGGTTATTCCTTTTTTCAAAACATCAAAACTCAGACATACATGGTTCCTGGTGTTAAAATCTAAGATAAGAGTATGCTTAACGAGAAACAAAGTCTTCGTAGGTTTTATGGCCTTGTGTCAAATTAAAGTTCGAAAGAGCCTTTCACTGTGCAAGGAAAGTACCTATGTTTGCTGTGCAGTTTATCTATTTTCATTGGCATCTTCGTTGTTTCTGTTCCTAGTGTGTCCCTACAAATGATCTCTTGCTGCCAAACTGGGTAATCGACTAGAGGTTGCCTCAATATTATGAAACCTGATTGAACTGATGGAGGGGGAGAACCTAGTGTCCACTCAAAGACAACCGCAGCATCTAGTTATCACAAGGGATTGGTCTGAATTTCGCTGCGTCCTCCAGTCTTGTTTTTAAAGGATCCTGAAAAAACTGAGGTCTCCGGGACGGCTTAAAACTTAGCGCCTGGAATGAATTTAAAACTTAAGGGAACAAGTGAATGTTGAATGAAGGAAAGTCTTACTCTAGACGTACCATGAGCAATTCCCAGGGCATGCTTCTGTCAGAACTCACTGCAGAAATATCATGGCATTTCTAATTTGCTTTAATTAGAAAAGAGTAAACAGTGCCCTCAACATGTCATCATGTTTATATAGGAGCCCTACCAGCTGATTTTCTGCTGGCATGGACGCGGAACCACTCAATTAGATCTCAGGGCACAATTTCTTTTTATGAATGAAATGCCATTAGTATGAAGCCACAGAGTCAGTTTTTTTGTTTTTTTTTTCATCCACGCTGTTGGCTGTGACTCTACAAGGACAAGTGACCAAACACAGCACCTTCCAATTTTAAATTAACCAATGATAATTTCCAAGACGAGATCATTTAGAGTCCCTCTTTTTGAGGCATCAACAGTATTATTTTAAAACTTTCCACTTTACAAGACTAAGGGAACAAAAATCCTTTATTCCTAACATACAATGCTAGCAATAAAATAATTAATTAATTTTTAAAAAGAGAGAGAAGTTTACTTCTTAGAGGCTTCAGGTAATCTTATAAGGTGAAATCCAAGATAAAGTCTATCAAAAGAATTAGAATATCGGTAGAATTTTTCCAGACCTGGAAGGAACCTTGGAAATTATCTTCATGTTGCAGATTATGCAACAGATGCTCAACTTTCATAAATTGTTGAATATATGGACATTTAAAAACAGCACTCAGTCAACTGTCCCATAGATATATATTTTTTTTAGCTCTATGAACCAAAAAATCCACAGTTAAACAAATTAGGAAATTTTCTGTTTGAGAAGCCTAGAAGTAAATCATCCTCTACAATTTTATTTTTTCATAAAAAGGGGATGGCAGCGTTTCCTCATACTCTAGAGCAGGGTGACACTGCAATTAAATATAATAAACTTTTGTTTTTCTGCTATTACTATGAAAGGAAGCAGTAGTAAGGCCCGCCTGCCAAGTCTCTCCAACAGCTGCATACTTCAGGCAAAGTAAGAGGAGACAGATCCGATTCGGGATCCTGGGGAATTTTTCTCCGATTGATCTGCTCCGTATCAGTTTCAACTACAAGACAAGCACAGCTGGATTACGTCCCTCCCCGAGCAGGGGACAAGCGCTGGCATTTCCCAAGATCTGCCATTCAGGTTTGTTACACACATGCTGACAAGATCCACACTTGGGTTCTGGAAACACTCTCAGGTGACACCTGTGCCATCAGAGCTGTGCCTTAAACATAAGACCTAGGGACACTTGCCCCTTCTGGGTGTCCTGTGGCCAGTTAGTTTTAGGATCTCGAGTTGCCATCTTCCATACCTTACTTTTTTTCATTTTGTTAAAACATGATGAATAACAACATTTTTCTCTACATACAGTGTTAGTAACTCAAAGGTCCATTAGTGGGCATGTACTTTCATAATATTTGTATAGTTTCTTGCAAGTTCCTGATAATCCTTCAGTGCAGAGATCAGAGCTAAGGGCAGCCGGGTCCACCCAGGTGAAAAAGTGGAATGAAAACAAAACAAGTAGGAGCTTTCACAGGGAAGCACACTGATATTTTTTATGTATCTCACATATTACACCTAATCCTCCAAGTATCTAATCTATGTGTGTGCCACTGAGTTGCACCCATCTTTCATTTCAAAATGCACGGACTTGAATGAAAAGATTCAGGAGCCAAGAGTTTACCTGCAATAAGCTAACCGTTGCCTCGGAAGACAGCAGCGTGTGTGCAGACCTGACTTGCGCAAAGCTTCATACCAGCTCCTTCTGGGCAGCCAACAGCTACTCAGCTTAACACATACACATCTCCCATGATCACCTTCCCTCTGAAATGTCTCCAGCGCTGCTCACCTCAGTAAACATCTCCAACATCCATTCAGCTTTTCAAGCCAGATGCCTGGCAGGCCTCAACTTCTCGCTCTCTCCTTTTTTTGCATTCAGTCCCCCACTTTTCATGTTCATTTTTGAAAATGAAAATAACTGTCATATTTATCAAACTCTATTGACTGTCTCATCATAGTCCAAACCATCGTCTTCTCTCCTAACTTGTCTTCAGGTACCTGCCTTATTCCACTGCAGTCCTCTCCCAACGGGGCAGCCACCCATCCCAGGAGAGCCAGAACCGACACCTGCAGTCCCTGCATAATTAGTGGTTGCCCACCTTGTTATTCTTTCAAGTTTCCTGGACTTGGATAATAAATTCTACGATCACTACACATCTAAGCAGAATTTCCTTTCAAAACTGCAAATCTAATTATGCCAATTTCCTGACTAAAACCCTTAAATGGTTTCTGCCAGTTCTTGGAATAAAGTCTCAACAACTTGACTTGGTTTTTAAGCCCTGCATCAGCTGGGTCTGCCTTCCTTGCCATCTTTGTCGTGGCTAAGTCTTCCAGATGCCTTATTTTCCAGGATCTTGTATTTCCCCTCTGAGGTATCTCATATCAATTTATTGTAATTCCTTGGTTGTTTATCCCATAGAGTTTAAACTCTAAATGCAGGAAGGGTGTAGAATGGTTCATCAATACACAGCACATATCAGTTATTCAAATACTCTAGTCCTAGTAGAAAAGAATACTTATTTGTAAACATGTACTAACAGGTAATTGGGAGACAACAGCACCCACAATCTGACAATGTCATTTTGTCAAAGTGGGGTTACAGGGGCTGGTGTATCAGCAGATGGAAACCACCAGAAAGCACATAAATGTAAATTAGCTCCAACAGGAAGTGAAAATGAAAGTCATCATTATTTAAGTTTCCCTTTTATTACTGCATATCATCATCATTATTATGTTACCATTGATAGAAATTAAGTGCAGTCATCTTTCAGTTATTTCCACGCAACCTCCACTCAGCAGAGTAACACCACAGATATTCAACCACTCAGCATTCCAACATTAGAAGGCATGGCCTCATGCTACAGAACCATCAGAAAACACAATATAAGCATGAGAAAACAATTCTTAAAGAAAATCTGCTGCTTAAATTGGTACATATACCAATGCATTTTCAGGCCACATAAGAATTTTCCCTTTTTTTCATTAAAAGTTAAACAGCATTTAAAAATTGAAAATGCTATTCCAGATTATATGTCATGAGCAACGGTTCTCCCCCCTCCCCATATTTTATTATTACAGATAACTTTTGCATATGTGTACTTTTAAAACAGATACAAAAGGCAGTTGTCTGTGTTCCGATGAGGTCATATTGAATCTATTCTTTTCTCAGAACTCTAAACTCCACCTTCGTTGGCTGAGAGCTCCCCAGTCTGCCAATGATCTAATATCAAAAGCTTCTATTCCTAGTAGCTCATCATTCATCGTGATCCTGAACTAAGAGTATCCCACGCCAACCTATAGATTTCTGGTTCCAAAAATAAACGTTGCTGGTAAGGTAACAGAAACAAAACAAAAAAGCTACCTATTCGTTTTCTTCCCAAGACCTGTGCCAGCCTTTTCATGGTGCCACAAGGGTCAGTCCCGAGAGAATGAAATACAGAGATCTTTATAGCACATTTCTCTAATACCACTGCAGTGTACAGAAGCATTGGCCTATCATTCAAGAACAGAGAAAGCCCAGGAAAAACAAACAAACCAACAAACAAACAAAAACAATGAATAATGAGAAGGATTAGTTCTCAAACCAAACACATCATTTTTCCTTTCCCCTTTAAGATTTCTCCCATGGGAACGGACACATTAACAAAAGAATTGAGTAATTGTGAAACCAGTTATATTTTTGGACATAATTCACAAACCATAAAATTCGCCTTTTAAAGTATACAATTCAGTGGTTTTTAGTAGTCACAGAATTGTGCAACCATCATTATTATCTAATTCCAGAACATTTTCATCACTCCCGAAGAAACACCGTATCCATGAGCAGTAGTATCTCCTCATTCCCCATCCCCAGCATTTTGCAAACACTAATCTACTTTCTGCCTCAATAGGTTGGCTTACTCTGAACATTTCAAATTAGAGGAATCGTACACTATATAGCCTTTGTGTCTGGCTTCTTTCACTTAGCATATTATTGTCAAGGTCCATCCATGTTGCAGCATGTATCGGTACTTCATTCTTTCCATGACTGAATAATATTCTATCATATGGGTACACATTTTGTTTATTCACTCACCCATTGATGGTATTTGGGTAGTTTGCACTTTTTAGTTATTAGGAATCATGCTGCTATAAACATTCATGCACACGTTTTGTGTAGACATGTTTTCAGTTCTCTCGGGTATATACCTCAGAGTGACACTGCTAGGTCATACGCTAACTCCACATTTAGCTTTTTGAAAAACCACCTAAGAATTTTCCACTTCAGCTGTATCATTTTACATTCCAACTAGCAATATGCAAGTGTTCCAATTTCTCCACATCCCTACCGATTGTTATTTTCTGTTTTTTAACAATTATTATTGTAGTCATCCTAGTAGGTTTAAAGTGGTATCCTACTGTGATTTTGATTTGCATTTTGCTAATGACTAATAATGCTGAGCATTTTTTCATCTACCTGTTAGTTACACCTATATTTTCTTTGTAGAAATGTCTATTCAAATCCTTCATCCATTTTTAAATTCAGGATTTAATCTTTTTATTGCTGAGTTGTAAGAATTCTTTATGTATTCTGGAGACTTATCCCTTATCAGATATATGATTTGCAAATATTTTCTCTTGTTCTGTCGGTTGCCTTTTCACTTTTTTAATGGTATTCTTTGCAATACAACAATCTTAATTTAATGAAGTTCAAATCATCTATTTTTCTTTTGTTGTCTGTCTTTTTGTGTCATAGCTAAGGAATGAATGCCTAATCCAAGTCAAAATGATTTATGCCTGTTTCTCTCTCTCTCTCTCTCTCTCTCTCTCTCTCTCTCTCTCTCTCTCTCTCTCTCTCTTTTTTGGTAAGGGTTTTAAAATTTTGGTTCACACAGTTAGGCCTTTAATTCACTTTGAGTTAACTTTTGTATATGGCACAGGGTAAGGGTCCAATTTCATTATCTCTCATGGGAATATCCAGTTGTTTCAGCACCATTTTTAAGACTATTTTCCTTCTTCCCCCTATTGAACTGCCTTGGTACTCTTTTCAAAAACCAATTGATCACAAATGTAAGAGATTTTTTGTGAACTCTAAATTCTATTCCATTGCCTATATGTCTATCCTGATGCTAGTATTAATACTGTGTTGACTGCAATTTGTATTAGTTTTTAAATTGGGCATTTGAGTCCTAAAACTATGTACTTCTTTTTCAAGATTCTTTAGCTATTCTGAGTCCCTTCCATTTCATGTGGAAAATGACAAAACATTGTTGAAATTAAATCATACTTAAATAAATGGAAAGACATCTTATGTTCACAGATTGAAAGACTTAATATTTTTAAGAAGACAATGTTCCCACATTGATCGACAGATTAAACAAATCCCTATGAAAAATCTCAGCTGCCATTTTTGCAGAAATTCTCACGTGAGTCCTAAAATTCATCTGAGGTGTGTGTGGCAAGATTAAGTTTACTTGAGAGCGCAGTCATCAAAGCCACTAGATAGAAATTGGTGTCTTCTGGGACAAAATACACATGAATAGGTGTTGTTTTTGTCAGTCGGTGCTGGTTGAACAAATGACTGCAATTAAAATCAGTAAATATTGATGGAGTGTTTGCCAGTTGCCAGCCAACATTCTGGGGACTGGGGTACAGAGGTACATTTCGATTCCCAGGGGTGAGAGGGAACATCAAGTGCAAAAATGATATAAATCATTTGCAGATAGTGCTGATTCCTGTGAAAATGATAAAACAAAGAGATGGAGTCGAGAGCTGCTGAGCGGGAAGAGAGGGCCACGTTAGCTGTCACAGCACAGCCAGCCTCGGGGAGGAGGTGACGGAGGAGCCAGGCTCGCGTCATCCTGGGCAAGGCGTCTGCAGGCAGAAGCAGCAGCAACAGCAACGGCGCAGGATGGACCTGCTTGATCCCATTCCCCTCAACGTGCAAGTCCTTCCCAGAAACAGAGGAAAGGAGAGGACACTTAGATTATACATTTCTTTAACTATTTTGATCTAAACTTTCTGCTACTGGAAAAGAAGCTGTAAGAGCACAAGGTATTTCTGCAAGATATGAAAACAGCTTTGTTTCTGGAGAATCTCTTAACTGTCCTGGTGGGAGGTACTGGAAAAAAAAGAAATATTTGCTTGAAATTCACTTTGGGACCATAAAACAAAAACAGCAATTTACCAATAGGATACATTTAATGATTGTCAGAGGTTCATTTGGTCACGTTTTATTTTATTTTAAGGTTTAGCTGAGTAGTTCTTATTTAATCAGAACTATTTATCCATTCTTATTAATAATATATGTTCTTGCTGTGAAATACGTTTTGCCTTTTTTTTCTCCCAAGTATATTCTAATTAAGGCTTAGGCAATTTTATGCAATTGTCTGAAAAATGTGGAGCTACTCCCTGAGCTTGAATTCCTTTGATAGAGTGGAATACAACATGCTATTAACTAATTCCAATCATTTAGAATTCTGACCCAAATCAGACCTTTGAGGGTTCAAGCTCATTTACATTTCATAAAATGCAACTTCCTTTTTCTAGAGAATAAAAGGCTTTGAAAGTCACAAGGAAATGGCTCAAAAAGCATCCAAAACATCAAATAGCTTTAACAAATCCTGCTTGATGAGTTAAGTGTAAAGGAATCAGAAACACATGGATTACATTTCCCTTAAAGTACACATAGGTTTAACAGTGAAGACGAAAAAAAGTGGCGGGCCCAGTGTGGTTTGGGTTCTTTCGAACCTAAAAACATTTGGAAAATAGTTCAAGATGGTTAATCAACCCCAAAGCGAGCATGGGAATTGTGCTGGATTTCACAAACAGTGCCTCCTAGAGAGAAAGAAGGGGAAGAAAAAGGAAGGGAAGAGAGTCTTGGAAAGAATGAACAGACCAGGACTTGTCTGAGAAGCACAGAAGGCTTTAGATCCCACTGTCAGAAACGGGATGTTTCCTGGTCCCAATTCCCGACTCAGTCCTTTTGAGTCATAGTTATGCAGACTCTTCCTCCCTCCTCTTTCCCAGGGCCCCCGCCATCAAGCCCACCCCCC
>NW_017731912.1:639914-736256 GCF_001890085.2 Hipposideros armiger | reverse complement strand
TTCAACTTCGAAAAATGTTTCCTTTTCAGGTTATCACGCACTTTCCATTTCCACTACCACAGCTTTCATTCAGCTGTCCTGCTACCCGCCCATCACACAGGTTGGGAAAGGCAGTCTCCTGCGTGAAGCCCTTCAACGCCCCCTCAGCCACATAAACATGGGCTTTGGGCCAGGAACACTTCTTTACCGAGAGACAGAGTCCTCCCAGCCTGGGCTGGAGGTAGCACCCAGTGTGGGAATATCTTTCTTTGTTTTAGACTCAATGTGCGCTCCTTTGTTAGGCTTAGGTATATGCATTAAAAGGTGCCTGGCCAGCCCCACTGCCATACCTATTGCCTCAGGGAAGGGCAGGTCCTTCTGCTGCAGGACAAGAGGGGTGTCCGCAGGCCAGTGGTTCTGCACCGGTGAGGGACCCCCTGGCCAGGCAGAGTCCCCTGGAGTTCTCCCAAATCCATGTGTCAGCCTCAGGAAAGACCTTCTCCCTTTGAAGCTGCTGCCGTTTGCTCTCCTTTACCTTCAGAACTGCTCCCGTCAATCAGCGTCACAATCTCCCCTGGTCCCTCATCTGGGACTCTGACAGGGCTTTTCTCTCTTCCTCCCCACCCAGTTCCTCCCATCACTCTGGGAGATGGCAGGAGGTACACGGATAACACCTCTGGTACCCTGTCCTCTTAATTCCTCTGCATCTGCATCTCCAGTCACCTGTCCCTGCACACTTCTTCAGCGCTTCACTCCCATAGTCAAACATAACTCCCATTCCATGACATGTAACCATCTGACCTGCTCTCACGCATCACAGCCTCCGGAACTTTCAGCTCTCTCACTCAAACAATGCGCCCTCTTGAACTGGACCTGTCCTCCCCGAAAGCTCCAACCTGCTGAATCTTTAGCTGGCCCCATCATTCAGCCCCTTCCTTCCCTCTTGACTTCCTTCCCCATGCATCTTGGAGAAGTCACACTGTCTTACAGACGATGCCTCGAATAGCATGCAGTTCCCAATCTCAGGGCATGACAGGCTCTTCAGCTATCTTTTGAGTTTCTTTCTTCAGCCCACGTTCTCCAAAGGAGCTATTTAAAACATTGTTAAACTCCTCAACGTCTAATCTTGCCACTAAAACCCAGACACTCCGCAGGTAACTGACCACACCTCCTATTTCACAGAGGTTAGGCATAATCAGCTTCATTCCCACAGGCCTGCAAATGAACCTGGACTGAATTCTTCACCCCATTCCAGAGGGAGGCACTCCTCCACCTGCATCCCAAATCCCAGCCCTTGCTCACTCTCACGGGCTCTGCGCTCTCGATGATAATTTCATTTCTTCCCCAGCCATCGACCTCTTAGTCTATGTTGACTCCTTTTCAATAGCATTTAAATATGGTCAAGATGTTCCCATCTAAGACAAAATAAGCACTCCTTGAAATCCAAATCTCCTGCCATCCACCTCTGATCTCCCTCCCCTTTACTGACATGTCCTTAAAAGAGTGTCCACTTCAAGAAATCAATCAAAAAGTCATCAGATCTGTATGGAATCACAAAAGACCCCAAACAGCCAAAGCAATCCTAAGAAAAAAGAACAAGGCTGGGGTGTCACACTCCCTGACTTCAATTTATACTACAAAGCAACAATAATCAAAACAGCATGGTATGGGCAGAAAAACAGACACAAAACCAATGGAATAGAATTGAAAACCCAGAAATAAACCCACTTATACACAGGCAGATAGTTTTTGCCAAAGGAGCCAAAAACATATAATGGAGAAAAGAAAGTCTATTCAATAAATGGTGTTGGGAAAATTGGAAAGCCACATGCAAAAGAATGAAACTAGACTGCTATCTGTCACCATATACCCAAAATAACTCAAAATGGATCAAAGACCTAAACATAAGACCTGAAACAATGAACCGCATAGAAGAAAGTATAGATACTAAACTTACGGACCTTGGACTCAGAGACGATTTTATGAATTTGACCTCAAAGACAAGGGAAGTAAAAGCTAAAATAAATGAATGGGATTATATCAAACTAAAAAGCTTCAGCAGAGCAAAACAAACCATCAATACAACAAAGAGGCAACCAACCAAATGGGAGAAGATATTTGCAAACACACCTCCAGTAAGGGGCTAATATCCAAAATATATAAAGAACTCATACATCTCAACAAGAAAACAAACAATCCAACTAAAAATGGCAGAAGACCTGAATAGTCGCTTCTGCCAAGAAGACATACAAACAGTCAACAGATACATGAAAAAGATGCTCAACTTCACTAGCTATTAGGGAAATGCAAACCAAAACCACAACGATATACCAACTCACACCTGTGAGAATGACTATCATCAAAAAGACAATAACAAGTGTTGGAGAGACTGTGGAGAAAAAGGAACCCTCATACACTGCTGGTGGGAATGTAAGCTGGTGCAGCGACTATGGAAAACAATATGGAGGATCCTCAAAAAATTAAGAGTAGAATACCATATGACCCAGCAATCCCTCTTCTGAGTCTCTAACCAAGAAATCTGAAAACTTTTGTCCTTAAAAATATATATACCCCAATGTTCACTGCAGCATTATTCATGGTGGCTAAGACATGGAAACAACCAAAATGTCCTTTGATAGATGACTGGATAAAGAAGACATGGTATATATACACAATGGAATAGTGCTCGGCCATAAGAAAAGATGAAATATTGCCTTTTGCGATGACACGGATGAAACTTGAAATTATCATGCTAAGCAAAATAAGTCAGACAGAAAAATTCAAGAACCATATGACTTCACTCATATGTGGGATATAAAACTGAAAGCAGCGCCAGCTGAGTGGCTCAGTTGGTTAAGAGCTTGCTCAAGAGTGCAAGCTCTGAGCAACAGGGTCGCCGGTCCAATTCTCACATGGGCTAGTGAGCGGCGCCCGAGCTGAGGTGTCGCTGAGCTGCCAACAGGTGACAGGATGGCTCAGCTGGTGAGAGCATGTGCTCCTAACAAGGTTTCCTGTTTGAGACGGTGGGCTACACCTGCCCGCGACTAAGACTGAACTCAGCACCTTGAGCTGAGCTGCTGCCCAGATGGCTCAGTGGATAGTGTGCTCTTAACAATGAGGCTGCTGGTTCAACTCCCACATGGGATGGTGGCTACACCCACCTTCAACTAACTGAACTGAGTGGTGCAACTGGACTTGGAGCTGAGCTTGCTGCACCCTCCACAACTAAGATTGAAGGAAAACAACTTGGCTGTTCCCCTCCCCCAATTCCCCAACACTGTTCCCTTCCCCCAATTCCCCAATAAAATCTTAAAACAAAACAAAAAACTGAAAGCAACAAAGGAACAAGACAGACAAAGAAACAAAACCTCATAGACACAGACAACAGGTTAGTGGTTGCCAAAGGGTAAGGGGGGGTTGGTAGAAGAGGTAAAAGGGGGTCAAATGTATGGTGATGTATTACAGAATTATACACTTGAAACTTATATAATTTTACTAACCAATGTCACTCCAATAAAGATTTTGAAAAGGAGAGTCTAGGCTTCCAGTACCCACCCCTCAGCTCCCACGTACCACTTCTTCCTCTTGGAACTCTCTTTCCTTGCAGTCTCTTTGGCTTGTCCACTCAGTGTCCTTCGCAGGTGCCCTTCACTAGCCCCGCCCATCTGCTGATGGCACCTCGGCACACCACTGTATTAAAGACACATCTGTCTGTGTCCTGCCAAAAGTCTCAGGACCACCTTGATGGTACTAAAATACCCTTGTAATTTTATACACAGCTCATTACAATGAACAGTTTCTAAGTGGCAGGCACTAGGTTAAGCAATCAGGATACAAAGATAAAGAAGACATGATCAGTGTTCTCAAAAAATTCACCATCTAGTGGAAGAGACAAAATGTATACATTTAATTAGAGTACGTATAGTGTGGTAACAGGATAACTTCCCATCCACCTCAATTAAGGAGTAGTTATGCAAATTAACCAATTTTGTTGTCACATTTTAATCAATTTACAAATTAGGTATTCATACAATTTCTCAAGAAGACAAAAACCCAATTCAAATAAAAAGTGATTTCTATCTCTAAAATTTACCCTACTTATAGTCTATTGCAGTAGTAAAAAAAGAATTTATTTTACATATGTCTAAAAGATTCCCATATATATTCTTCTAAATTAAACTATACTTTTCAAAACTTGTAATTTTTATCAAATATTTTGTCTTTCTATTTTGCAATCAGAGCCAGATACTGAGACAAATTTAGAAGCTAGCTGGTTATCAAAATAATTAATCTGTTTTCTAGATTTGCAAGCTTATAAGAATTCTGACATACTACAACGTATGTATCCAATCATATCTAGGTCTTCTCATCAACAAACAGCAGTAAGAACTAGCTGAGAATAGCACTGAGTGTGTTTACAAATTATATTCCTGAGAAAATATATTTTTTTCTTAAGAAGCCAAGTAAATGAAAGAATACATTCAAAAACTTAAGCACTAATATTTAATGCTTATTATGAAATACCTCTCCAGTGTTATTATAAGCTAGCTCTAAGGAAGACATCAAGGCTAAATTTTCAGTTTTTGACATTTTTGTGTCTTGGAAATATCTTTTTCCTTAAATGGATTCACCATTTCACTCACTCTTAGCAAAGTGAAAAACAGAGATTAAATTTTAGTGTCATATATATTGTGTCCACTTGAAGAGGGAGGCCCAAGGCCTCGAGGCAGCCAGGAAGAGAGAGAATAGCTTTAGCAGGTGGCTTTCTCCAAGCTGTGGTTCAGGGCCTACACAGGCAGGCCTCCTTGCCTCAACATACTCCCTCCCTACACACACTTCCATGAGTAGTCCATAAAATAGTATATAATGCCGTTTATCTTAAAGAAGTTTTTAGCTTTATGAACTCCCTATTAAACATGGTAACCAACACTAATATAATAGAAAGAGGATTATCTTTTTATTTCATTTAAGAATAAATCCAAATAATAATTGTAAACATTATGTAATACTTATGGTAAGTGCATTCTCAATATATTATGTGTAGATATACAGATTGAGATATATTATATATATATATATATATATATATATATAATATATATCTACAAATGGATATACACACGTATGTATGTATATAGGTAGGTATATACACACACCTATCCATTTTACAGATGGAGATGCTAAGGCATTAAAAGGCTAACAAAGCTGCCCAGAGTCATATGGCTAGTATACTGCAGTGCTAAGATGTAAACCTAGGCTTCACAGCCACTATATGATGCCTTTTTTCTTCTAGGAGTGTCCATTTTTCCGTGACTATTGAAGCAAATATAAAATGTCTTAAGTTTTATGCTCTCTGGTGATTTTTCAAATATAGGGGCAAGTCAAACTAGCAGAAATTCACATGTGGCTATCAGCTAACATTGTTTCTGTTCCTGGTTTTGGTTTGCTTGTGCTTATATGTTTACTTTTTGTGGTAGTAACTGTGTGTGCATATGTTATTGATAAAGGTGGATATTCTGTGAGGCTAAAGGAGTTTACATTTCAGGGTCACTTGTCTTTTCTAGGGTCCTGGGAAAACCCCTAGTAATATGGTCACCTAGGTCACCTTTCATTTTTATAAAAATATGTATTTTTATAAAATTGGTAAAATTAAGATGCTTTAACTGCCAACAGTTAGCACCACCACATCTGTCTGTCCGCTCTGACTTCTCATGTCAGTCGCCATTGGAATGGCTGTAGGCATTTTGGTAATCCAGTGAGGAGAGGTTGAAGTCAAAATACAACTAATGTGGGCTAGTGAGGTATATGTGCACGATACCCAGGCTGTTTGTGTGTAGTTAAATTATTGCGAGGCATCCTGGTACACAAATGGGTTCCAGAAAAAATCCTACAGCCCCCTCTGTGGACTACACAATATTATCACACAAAAATTTAAGGCTGAGGTTTAAGGGGAACAGAGCCAGGAGACAGACTTTAGATCTTTCCAAATCATAGCTAATATATGGAAGAAACGCGATAGTTTTTCTCAATATAACATGTCTGAAAATGTATGTGCATAACCAATAATTAGAAAACTGGAGAAAATTTTTCTAAATAATCAATAATAATACGCCAATGATAATCATAATAAAAGTCTGTCTTCCAGATAGGATGTTGTATGCAGTGGCAGCTCCTTGCTCCTGCTGTTACAACCAGGAGTGGTGGGGAAAAGACAAATTACAAAATTACAGTTTTAGAGGCATCAGAAGACTGTGGAAGCAATGAAGACTAGATAAGTTAAAATATTAAAGAGGAAAGAGCTTTTTAAGCTCTCTTAAGAGCTGTTAACCCATGGTTGTTTCTTCCATGAGGACACTAGCCAGTTCTGGGAAATTTGGAGAATTACACTTGGCATAGGTCAATGGACTCCACTGCAGAAAACTTAGACTAATGGTGCTTCTGAGAGCCACACAGGCTGGCATGACAGATGGAGATCTGAAGGAACCCTAACACATGATTTCACAGGACATTTGCTGAGTACTGAGGTAGTGCAGGTGGCAGGGTGTTGACCTGTTCATGATGCCTATGAGACAAAATCCTCCAATAAACACAAAATATTTGCCAGATTTTAAGTCCATTGGGGTAGAAGGTTAGAGAGTTTAAAGTTTCTGAAATGTATAAATTTCATTACTGAAAAAGTAGAGACTTATTAGACTTTTAATCAAAACCCTGGGAAAGCCATGGGAAAAGGGGAGGGATAGGGCTAGAAGACAGAATAAAATTTTCCTCAATTTTTTGCTACTGCTACTTAGGACAGAAAGTCCTGCATTAAACTGAGGCTCATCTCCTCATCAAGACATTTACCAGAAGCTGTATGGGTCTGGAAGCTAAATAGCTGAGCTCACACTTAATTCTATTCAAAGAACTGAAGTGTTTAAGAATTAACAGCTACCTGTTAGGGACAGACATATATGAAGATCTCAATGAAAAGCTAAGTGATGCAGCAAAGGTGAGCTGAATCTAACTAAAAGTGCAGCTCATCCCTAAACAAGCTCAGTTACTGATTAGATTGAGATGCTCTTTCCCTCATATTATCTGCCTAACAACAACAACAAAAAGAACAAGTCTTTTGAGGGGAAAATAACATAATATTCAATATTTATAATTTTTTTTTTACAAAAAGACTGGCACAGAATTAAAAATTTAAAGACAAATAAACTGATAATTTATCTGATAATCAAGAGAAACATTAAGCAACAGAAGTAGACACTTATGTTATTCAGATAGTACAGTTTGTAGGTAAGAATATTATAATAACAATAATAAATATGTTAAATAAAATAGAGGAAAAATTGACAAAATAAATGAGTGAATTAAAAGATGGGGAATTTAATGAATAACTTGAATCTGTGCAAAGAATCAAATGTACCAATATTAGTGAGCTCAAAGACAAACCAATAAAAAAATATCAAAACTGGCCAACAGTTAAGTAAAAGGAGAGAAACAGAGAGAGAGAGAAAGAGAGAGCGAGAGAGCGAGAGAGCGAGAGAGCGAGAGAGCGAGAGAGAGAGAGCGAGAGAGAGAGAGAGAGAGAAAATACATATCAAAAACATCCAAACTGTAACATGCTGTATTTGAGCTTACAGAATGAGTAAGAGTAGAGGCAGAATGGGGAAGAATTTGAAAAAGTAATGCCTTCCCCCCTGCAAAAAGAAAGAAAGAAACTGATGAAAGGGATTAAATGATAGATTGAAAAATCTGCAAACCCCAACCAGGATAAGCATTCTCTTTCTCTCTCTCTGTAACATGCAAACACACACACACACACACACACACACACACACACACACACACCAGTGGGTAAACTTGTTAAAAATCAGAGATAAAAAGAAGTTTAAAAAAATCCAGAGAAATAAAAAACACTACCTGGAGCACTGGAGTCCTTGCTTCCCGGCATATGTTGTCAGTTTGGCTCAAATAAACTCTTATAAAAATCCTCAAAAAAACAACAACACAAAAACAAAAACAAACAAACAAAAAACAAAACACTACCTAAAAACAAGCAAAATTTATTTTCAACAAAATATAAAAGCCAGAGAATAATGGTAAGACATTTATAATTTGTTGAAAGAAAAAAAAAAGCCAACCTAGAAATTTATACACACAAACTATATAAACACAGACATTTTAAGGAAAATCAACAGATGAGTTCATACATTAAAAGCAACCCACAGTAGATTCAAGATAGCAGAGTAGATAAACACTGTGCCTGCGTCCTTACATGAACACATTAAAATTACAGCTAAACTATAGAACAATCAACCTGGAGAACCAACTGAAGTCTAGCCAAATAGCAGTCATATAATAAAAAATGCAAAGAAGAAGCCATGTCGAAACTGGTAGGAGGGACAGAGATGCACAACGGGCCCCTAACCTCCATATGGCCATTGAGAAACAGGAGAGATCTCAGCTGCAAAGGTTACCCTAAAGGAACAAGGGACCCCAGCCCCACACCAGGCTCCCCAGCCCGGAGTACTGGTGCTTGGAAGTGGAACCACCATAACATCTGGCTGTGAAACGCAGTGGGGATTCCAACCATCCAGGTGGGACAGAAGGCTGCGGGAAACCTCGGTGTCCTATTAAATGGCCTGCACACAGAAACACTCACTTGCAGACACTCACCTTGGGCTCTGGTGGAGATACGGTGACTCAGAGGGGTGTCAGAGACATAGGAGGCAGACTGAGGTTTGTGGCTGCAGAGCGAGGGCTGGAGGACAGTTGTCATTTTCCCTGTGAAGGGTCCTTCTCCTGTGAAGTTGGCAGGCAGGCATCATCTTTCCTGTGTTGAGCCCTTCCCCACAGAGCCAAATCTGAATCTGATTGGCTTGTGAGCTCCACTGGGACCCTACCCCACTCAACTCTCCCAACGCCACAGGTCTCTCCATGAGCAGCCAGCACTGCCCGCATTGCACTCTTTCTTGGAAAACTATCAGAGTCTGGCAGGCCACAGGTAGGTAATGACCATCCTTGGTGTGTTCTGATACTTTTGCTGAGTAGCTCCAGGCTCAGCACTGGCATCAAACTACAATTTACATTAATCTAAGAAGCACAACTCTTCCCACTCTAGTGATTCATGAGACTTTATCAGTGGTTTAACCTTAAGAGAGCCAGAAAGTGGCAGTAGGCCTTGGGGTGTCCTGACTTTTTGCAGAGCTATCCCAGGCCTAGTACTGGTGGTAGACGTCCTTCGTTTGCAGCGTGGCCTCTCACATGCGCCTCCAGATTTAGCACAGGCAGTAACAACTGCAGATTACTTTGTAACTCCTACCAGGTAGCTCCCAGCTGGTCACAAGCAGTGGGGTAACTGGGACCTGCACCAGAGCTCCTCCCATCCCACTCATTGGTGTAAGTCCCACACAGAACAGCCCATAAGCTGTGGACGTGGTCAAACCCTACAGCCAATCAGCCTGAGGGTCAATCCCACCCAGATATGTGCCAGTAGCAATCAAGCCTCAACTAAAACAGGAGGGCACACACAACCCCACAAGGGACACTCCTGGAGAACCCAGAGCAAGTGACCAGGGAGACTGTGCCAGGGCCCCATAGAGCACCTATTACATAAGGCCACCCAGCCAAGACTGGGAGATATAGCACATCTACCTAATACATAAAAACAGAGAGGCAGCCAAAATGAGGAGAAAAAAAAACATCCCAAATAAAAGAACAGGAGGAAACTCCAGAAAAAGAACTAAACAAAGTGGAGGCAAGCCACCTACCAGATACAGAGTTCAAAACAATGATTATGAGGATGCTCAAGGAACTTAATGAGAACTTCAATAAAGAGACAGCAAGCATAAAAAAATATATAGAAACTATAAAAAAGAACCAGTCAAAAGTGAAGAATACAATAACTGAAATGAAGAATGCACTAGAAGGAATCACCAGCAGACCAGAAGAAGCAGAGGATCAAATCAGTGATTTGGAAGACAAGGTAGCAGAAAACACCCAGCCGGAACAGCAAAAAGGAAAAAGAATCCAAAAAAGTGAAGATAGCTTAAGAGACCTGTGGGACGACATCAAGTATAACAACATCCGCATCACAGGGGTACCAGAAGGAGAAGAGAGAAAGCAAGGGATTGAGAACCTATTTGAAGAAATAACGACTGAAAACTTTCCCAACCTAGTGAAGGAAATAGACATACAAGCCCAGGAAGCACAGAGTCCTAAACAGGATGAACCCAAACAGGCCCACACTGAGACACATTATAGTTAGAATGGTAAAGGCTAAAGACAAAGATAGAATCCTAAAAGCAGCAAGAAAAAGTCAACTAGTTACTTATAAGAGAGCGCCCATAACACTATCAGCTGATTTCTCAACAGAAACTGTGCAGGCCAGAAGGGATTGGCACAAAATATTCAATGTAATGAAAAGCAAAAACCTACAACTAAAGGTACTCTACCCAACAAGGTTATCATTTAAAATCAAAGGACAGATAAAGAGCTTCCCAGACAAGAAAAGGCTAAAGGAGCTCATCACCACCAAACCAGTGTTATTAAGGAATGTTAGAGGGACTTCTTTAAGATGGAAAAGAAAAAAGTCAAAGTTATGAACAATAACATGGCAATAGATACATATCAACAATTACTTTCAATGTAAATGGATTAAATGCTCCAATCAAAAAATATAGGTGGGCTGCATGGATAAGAAAACAAATCCCTTACATATGCTGCCTACAAGAGATTCACTTCAGATGGAAAGACACACACACAGAATGTATAGGGATGGAACAAGGTACTTCATGAAAATGGAAACAAACAAACAAACAAAACAAAAAAAGCTGGAGTAGCAACACTTACACCAGACAAAATGGACTTTAAAACAAAGCTATCATGGACTGGCTGAGTGGCGCACTGGTTAAGAGCTGGCTTGGGACGCCAGAGGGCCCCGGTTCGAATCCCACATATGAGGGCCAGTGACACTGCCCTCTACAGCTAAGATGCTGAACAACAGCTCAACCTGGAGCTGGGCTGCTGTGAGTCGCCGGCGATGGCGTAGGCTGCAGCCCCTGCTGCAGTGGGTTGCCGTGGGCTACCATGTGTAGCCAGCAGCCAGCGTGAGCGGCCAGCAGCCACTGTGAGCAGCTGTCCAGAAGCGGGTGACTGATCTGCCTCACCCAGGAAGAGCGCAATGATGATGCCAACTTGGGCCAGTGAAGCAACATCCTCCACAACTAGACTGAAGAACAAAAGGACAGCAACTTGTCTGTTCCCCTTCCCCCAATTCCCCAATAAAAATCTTTAAAAAAATAAAAATAAAATAAATAAATAAATAAAACAAAGGCTATTATGAGAAGGACCCAGTAATCCCACTTCAGGGTATTTACCCAAAGTAACCCAAAATGCTACTTCAAGGGGATGTGTACATCCATATGTCCACTACAGCATTATTTACAACAGCCAAGATATGGAGGCAGCCTGGGTGTCTGTCCATGGGAGAATGGATAAAGAGAAAGTGTTACATATATATAATGGAATATTACTCGGCCAGGGAAGAGAATGGGTCCTTGTCATCTGCAGCGGCATGGATGGACCTGGAGGATGTTGTGCTGAGTGGAGTGTCAGACCGAGAAAGACAGATGCAATGTGATTTTGCTTATATGTGGAATCTAGAGAACAAAATAAAAAAACAGAAACAAACTCATAAATACAGAAAATATTTTGATGGTTGCCAGATGAGAGTAGGGTTGAGGGTGTGGGTGAAAAAAGGGGAAGGGATTAAGAAGTACATATTGGTAGTTACACAGTAGTCATGGGGATGTAAAGTAAAGCATGGGGAATATAGTCAATGATATGGTAATAACTATGTATAGTGCCCGGTGGGTACTAGACTAGTCAGGGGGATCACTTCTTAAATTATATAAATGTCTAACTACTATGATGTATGCCTGAAATTAATATAAAATAATATTGAATGTCAACTGTAATTGAAAAATTAAAAAGTAGGAGGAAAGGTGAGGGTAATAAGTGGTTTAAATTACCAGGTATAAAACAAATAAGTCATGGGGATGTAATGTACAGCATAGGGAATATAGTTAATAATATTGTGATAGCGTGGGACAGTGTCAGATGGTTGCTGGACTTATCACAGTGATCACTTATTTAGGTATATAAATGTTGAATAACTATGGTGTATCCCTGAAACTCATATAATATTATATGTTAGCTATATTTTTAATAAAAATCTTTTTTAAAAGCAACCCACAGTATAAGATATACTAAAAGAGGTTCTTCAAGCCAAAAGAATACCATCCAAGATGAAAGCACAGAAGACCAAGAAAGAATAAAGAGCACAAGAAAACATGATTGTGCAGAGAAGTATAAAATAATACTGACCACTTGAAACAACAATAGTATCTCGTGCGGCGTATAATGTATGTGGAAGTAAAATATGACAAAGTAGCACAACAGACAGAAAAGGACAGGATAAGTGGCACTTTTCCATGGTTTGTGAAGTGGTAAAAGCATTATTATACATTAAGAAAGAATGCTATTAAGGCAAAAATGCACATTTGAATCTTCAGGGTAATCACTAAAAATTGGCCAGTTTAAGTTAATTGACTTATAGAACACTACATCCAACAATAGCAAGGTTTTTTTTCAAGTGCGCATAGAATATTTAACAAAATAATTCAAACTCTAAGCAATGAAACAAGTCTCAACAAATTTCAAAGGATTATCAGTCAGAGTATTTCTAAAAAGGGAAATTAAGATAGAAATGTATAAAAGAGAAATGTTTTGAGAATCCCCAAGTATTTGGAAAACAGCAGCAAAATTCTAAATAACCCATGAATCAAAGAAGACATAATCATGGAAATCAGAACATATTTTAACTGATAATGAAAATATGATGTATTAAAACTTATGAGGTATAGCAAAAACAGTCTTAAAACAGAAATTCACAGCTTCAAATGAATATACAGTAAAACCTTGGATTGAGAGTAACGTGGTTTGCGAGTGTTCTGCAAGACGAGCAAACATGTCTAATACATTTTAATGTGGTAAACGAGCGATGTCTTCCAACACAAGCAGTTTGTTTCTGGAACAAATTATGCCCGCAAACCAAGGTATTACTATGCTAGAAAAGAAAAAAAATGTGAAATCAATGATTTAAGATCTCATGAAGCTAGAGGAAGAATAGCCTAATAAATATAAAGAAAGTAGAAGGAAGGAAATAACAAAAATAAAGCAGAAATTAAATAGAAAACAATCATACAATAGAGAAAGCTACAAAGCCAAATGCTTTTCCTTTAAAAAGATTAATAACGCTGATAAAACAGTTACAAGAGTGATCAAGGGGAAAAACAGAAAATACAAGCTACCAATATCAAGAATGAAAATGGGGGCATCACGACAGGTCTCATAGATATTTTAAAAATAATAAGAGGATTATTGTAAAAAACTTTATGCCAATGAAATCAACAATAAAGTTTTTTTAATTCTTAAAATCATAACCTATTGAACTTATAAAAGGAAGACGTAGAAAATCTGAATTAAATGTGCAATTGTAATACCTTCCCACAAGATGGATTCAGCCCCAGAGCGTTTCAGTAGTGAATTCATGCAAACATTTATAGATAAAATAATACCCATCTTATACAAACTCTTTCAGCGAGTGAGAAAAATGGAAGTACTTCCTAACTCTCTCAACTCCTTTTTTTTGGGGGGGGTTAGGGTTAGGAGTGGGGAAAATAGCAGCAAAACTTTGATTTCATAACACAAGAAAATCACAAAAAAGGGACAATTATAGGCTAATCTCTCTAATGAACTTAGATATAAAAGTCCTTAAGAAAATACTGTACTACTTTGGTTTGCAAGCATCATTTGTTCTGGAAACAAACTACTCATATTGCAAGACATTGCTCGTTTACCAAGTTAAAATGTATTAAAAATGTTTGCTCGTCTTGCAGAACGTTCACCAACCAAATTACTCCCAATCCAAGGTCTTACTGTACTTGCAAATTGAATCCAGTAATATAGAAAATAAATAATATACCAAGTCCAAGTGTTTATTCCAGGTAGGCAAGAGTGTGTTAATATTCAAAACTCAATGTAATTCAACACATTAAGAGTAAAATAATCATGTAGTCACGTCAATAGATGCAGAGTAGCAGAAAGCTTGTTTAAATTGATAAAGTAACAACAAAAAACAAACAAACAAAAACAACCCTTTTATTTAATGGTAAGTACAGAGAATTTTCCCTAATTGCAAAAAGAAACAATAACTACACTATTTATATTCAACTCTGAAATGGCAGTCTCGGCCATTTCAAGAAAGCTATAAAAGAAAGGAAAACAAAGATTTGAAGGATCTATTACAAAGCTACAGTAATTGATACAAGGTAGTATTGGCACAAAGATAGACAAATGACTAAAAAGTACAGAGAATTAGTGATATGGACGCACACATACATGCTCCCTGATTTATAACAAAAGCAACACTGCAGTCAGAGGGAGAAAGGTGTCCATGTCACCCAGCGGTGCTGGGTCAATTGGATAGCCATATGGACAAAATGAGTCACCCCCAAAATTGGAAAGCTTGGGGCTGCTCCGACCTGTCTTGTTATTATTACACCAGCCAAGTCTATTGCATAGTCTCAGCCACCCAGTGTCTCTAGCTGAGATGATTCAAAGTTGTGAAGTTTTTTTTTTAATCAAGATGAACATACTGTGGTCTTTTCCCTACTTTTAATCTCCAATTTCAAATTTGACCACATTGAAGCAAATCAGCAGCAGAATTCTACTCAGAATTATCCAAGAAATCGCCTGAGTACCTGCAGTCTTCTATTATGAATTTGGCGTGAAAGAACAAAAGGGAGGGAATGGCATCAAACAGATACACACAAAGTGAGTAATATTTGTCTCGCCAACATGGACTTCACAGTGAAAGCAGAAAACGGGGGTGGGGGGGATTTGTTGAAATTCCATGAGTTTGGATTCAATCTGAACCATATGTAGCTCCAGATTAGGTCATATTCTCATGATAAAATTACTAATTTTGTCTTCAATTTTGTCTGCTACTCAGTATTTCCATGATCTCTTATTAGCTGATCTCACGCATTATTTGTTTGGTCTGTGTGACTTGAAAGATAAGAGACTTCAACTAAAGCCCTGGAGTTTCACCAAGAGGTTAGATGCTCAGTCCAAAGGTGTCCAGAGAAAGGTGAGAGAGTGGGGTGAGCACAGACGCTGGAACAGGCTACCTGGAGGTAAAGTCCCCTGACTTCCTAGCAGCAGAATCTCAGGCAAGTTAACTTCCTCTCCCCATGCCTCAGTTTTCTTGTCTATAAAATGGGTTGAATAAGAAATAGTACCTACTTTATTAGGTTGTTGGGAGGATTCAAACAGTTAAAGGGTAAGGTACTTAATCTAATTAGTGCTGTAAAGACAATTACGATTTTTCATCTGCAAAACTATATGGACAAGTTTTGCCTTCTAAACTACGCTGGTTTTGTGAATTGCATTTTAACCCAAGCTTTCCATAAATTGTAGTGATTTGGAACAAATCACTTGTTTTTGCATTGAGAGAAGGCAAACATGGGTTGCTCTGTCCTGTCAGAAACCTGACCGGAAGAAGAGGCAGCAGAGCAGAGTGGTAAGGAGCTGGGGATTGGGAGTCAGTGAGTGGCCTTTGTTTAAAACTCCTCCTCTGCCGGTTTGCAGCTGTGTGATGTTGCAATGAGTGGTTCAGTTCCTGTTCTCATCTTTAAAATGGAACATGATGGCATCAACTTCATAAGATGATCAGGAGAGTGTAAAATTAGATAATACATCCAAGTTATTTACTAAGTATTTTAAGTACTTGCTAAGCAATAGGCACTGTACCATTGTTATATTATTATTTTTATATATAGGCCCCAACATAAAAATGCTTTGAAATCACCTGGTAAAAATGCATTTTAACGGTTTAAAAGTATATTGTTAGTGCTTAATCTTCATAGCAGAGATGCTGCTTCTCTTGGCATGGCGTGGAGCTCATGGCAGACGCCTGAGTCTTCATCCAATTACAATATTCATTGGAAGATCTCTGCGGTTCCTGGCTGACAACACCAGTAATGTATGAACTGCAGGGCACATTCATCTATTTCAATATCAGCTATGACCCATCAACTGTGTGTGTATCAACCAAACGCTTTAAAATGCAGTGTGCCATTCATATGCCCTGTGATTTATGGACTATTGTTAGGATCAAAGCTAATGTTTTGTGTAAATCATGGAAATCGATCTCACTACTTTGTGACTTTGGACGATCTCAAAATGGCATCTCTGGTCACTATTACTTTTCCAGGACTCTGCTGACACTAATAGTCCAGTGATATTACCACTGGTCTATAAAAAACATAATGAAAAGTTTTAAAAATAAAACAAACACCTCACAGAGTTCAGTTTCTACCAGCTGATTGTACTGCGAATGACCAAGAATGGGAGAAGGGAGGAAAAAAAAGGTTTCACAATTTCTAACAGAGTTAATTAGTAATGAAAGTTGCAATGGAAGGAATGGGAGAGTCAACTGGCCTTACCAAGGGCTACCCTAAGGAGGGTGTCCAGGCATCACCGAACTACTCTCCAGCTAGTCTCTAGATGGTTGTTATCGCCCGATTCTGGTAAGGGCAGATCAGCGGGTCAGCAGTAAGACCAGAAGTTCTACAGACAGTTATAAATTATGAAAGGGGAGATTTACTTGAAAGAGTAAGCCAGAATAGCCTCCAGGAATTTATGAAACATCACACTGGAGCAAGCAGTGAAATCCAGTTTGTGTTAGCAACACGCAAAGGACCTGAAACAAAGTAATCAGGGGGGAAAATTATAAGGTAGTGGGTATATTGGCTCCAACCCAGTAACATAAGACATTCATTACGCTGAGACACTGTAATTCTCTGAACACCCCTTAAATCTCTCGGCTGTTTAATATAAGATGAGAGTAAATGTGCAGGTCAATAAAATTATCGGCTATTTTCATATCCAAAAAGCAGAAAAGGTTTACCAGTGGAAAAACGTAGAGGTTAACCGTGAACTTTTTTTTTAATAAACAATTTGGCCTCATGTCATTCTATGCACAAGCCTTCCATTACCAGCAAAGACTGACCCCCTCAAAGGGCCACTGGGTCTGCGAGTTTCCAGCAGAGCCTGCTGCTGGCAGTCAGGACGCACCACGCCGGATTTCTCACAGGTTCAAGTGTCAGCCACCACTTGCGGAAAGAGGATTTGAAGGATGAGTGTTGTATAACCACAGGCTGAGGCGCAAAGGCCAATTCCAGTTTTAAGCCTGATAATAGGTTTTGACATTTAGAGACATTTTATCCTTCAAAAATCTTGGATAGCTGAACTGCTTGCCTGAATTTTCTGTTTCTATGGAGACCAGAGATTTTAAAGTGTTAATCTTAATTGACCTCTTTCATTCTTTTTTATTTTGACTCAGCCCTAAAAATTCCATCCAGAGGTAAACGATTATGTGTCCTCTAGTCTCAATTAAATTCTCGTCTTGCAATAGTGTAGTGGTCTCCTATGGGGGCTACTTATACCCTGGAGGGTGTCCAAGACCATTCACTGAGGGTATGGAAAGAAAATACTAGAAATTCTATTTATATTTATTTTTAATCTAAAACTATGAGGGAAACTAATTTTTAGTAACACTCAGAATATGGAGTGGGCATTGGTACTCTCATTGATGCCTTGTATCAAAAAGCGCTGTGCTGTGCTCGCTGGTCAATGGAAGGTTTCCTAAGAGGCATCTTCCAGTACTGGAGGGAGTGACAGTGACACCCCCATCTTCTCGTTCCCTCCGCACTGCAACTCATCACAGCTCATCTACATCCAGTGCACCGGAATTATGGATTCTATTACCTAGCTTGAACTAAATGAACTTTCACAAAATGGACAAGTGGCTTACATGACCCATACTACGAAGCCATGGTTTGAAAACGTGTTGCTAATGCAACCACAAGAGAAGAGCAACAACAAAATGGTAGAGCTGAAACAGGTGAGTATGGGATAAGTATGTCTTTCTGAGGGCCAGACTCCCTCGGCTTAAATTCCTGACTCTTTCACATGTTAAATCAGTGACTTTGGGGAAGTTACTTAATCTCACTGTGAATCATATGGGATGTGATATGAAACTCTCATCCCTACAGCAGTGGTTTGTTGGGCCAATTAAATAAGAAAAGCCCGTAGTGCATAGTTGAAGCTTTAAAAAATATAATAGCTTTTGTCATTAACCTTCTAATAAAGGCAAGAGCACTGGTGATCTAATCAGATTTGATAATCTAAAATTATCAAGACATGTTGCTAATAATAATTATTATAATGTAGATGAGAGAGAGAGAGAGAGAGAGAGAGAGAGAGAGAGAGCTCGCACACTATTAAGCATTTGGAGCAAGAAGGTAACCGCCATTTTCTCAATGTTTCTAAAGTCATGTAATGCACAGTCCAAACTCTACAAAATTTTACTAAACTTGATGATAAATGTTCAGAGGCTCCATTTGGGCCTTTTTACTTAATGGCAAATCATAAAACAGTCATGGTCTACAGGAATACAAGCATTGTTCCTAACAGGGTAAAAACAGCTAAAATGATATATGAAAGCATTTTTTTCATCAGAAAAGTCTTTTGATACACACAGAGAAACTTTACTAAAGATTTGAAGAAACAGCTATTATTATTATTACTGTTAGAGAAATTTAACTGGATGGGAAAAAAACTAACAGATCTTAGCTAAACATGTGCTTAATTATATTTCAATAATGCAATAATACTTTTTGAACCAATAAAGGCAAGATGTAACTGAGAAAGTACATGCTAAACAATAAATGACTACTTTTTTTTAAGTTTATGAGAATGCTACATAAGGAGACCCTGAAGAGGATGCTTTGAATGGAATGAAAGATCCCAGAGTAAATTTACAAAGACAGCATGACACCTAAAATAGATTCACAGCAAAGAAACTGGAGTCAAAATGTAAGTGCTATCAGATGTCATCAATGTGCTTATTTCTACAGAAATAATACTTGTAAAATATAATACTTCTAAAATACTGTATGACAGTCTTTCTAATTATAGTTGCCATATTTAAAATAATTGCCAAATTTACATGTAAGGGATGGGATTTTTTTTCTTTTTATCGTTTATATTTTGCGCGTGCGCGCGCGCGTGTGTGTGTGTGTGTGTGTGTGTGTACAGTTATCTGCGCTATCCTGAGATGGCAAATGACTACACCAGTGTTACACTTTCTGTAATATAGGCACATACTCAAATATGGATGATCAATCAAAACTATCAGAGACCATTATTTACAGGGCAACAGAAATTCTACATTTTAGTAGATTTTAAAGAGATATAATATTTTCCAAAGAAAAAGTTTATAACTTTTCTCCAACACTTGTTTCAGTACTTAGCATCTGCCAGAGGAAAAACATTTTTCGTATCAAGTTTAAATCCCCTCGTGCTATATTTTGAACCCTTTTTCTCCAGTGTAGATTTTTTTTATAAAGCTGTAGACTGTCCTTATCAGAAAAGCAATTCACATACCTAAGGGAGCACCGTCCTCCATTCAGATGGTTTTTTGGACTTCACTAAAAAGAGATCTTAGAACAAAATATTGAGTTTTAATTACAGAGGCAGATAAGAATATGAACGTGTATGTACTGATAGTGGTTCATATTTGGGGGGAGTTATGGACTCAGGGTCCTTTGAAGAAGCTGCCCAAAATGCATGATAGACTCGTACAATCACGTAGATTTGGAGGTGAAGCTGACTGGGTATTTGTACCAACATTCCAGCTGCCAACTGTGTGACCTTCCATATGCTGGGACACTGTAACAAGCACAGACTGTGCTGTCTGGCTGCTACAGGTCACATAATCAGAACTTTGAAGATATGTGGTTTTTGCCTTCTCTGGAGAAAATGGCATAAGTGGGCAAAAAAGAAAAAATACTACAATTTGAATTGCTGAATTGTGAAAAATGAAACAGAATAAAAGATATACTAATGGCCAATAAGCACATGAAAAGATACTCAACATCGCTAATCATTAATCAAAATTACAATGAGATACCACTCCATATCCATTAGGATAGCTATTATTTAAAAAAGAAGAAAATAAGTGTTGGTGAGAATAAGAAGAAATTGGAACCCTTGCACACTGCTGGTAAGAATGTAAAATGGTGCAGCCACCATGGAAAACAGTATGACGGTTCCTCAAAAAAAAAAATACAATTTCCATATGATCCAGCAATTCCACTTCTGGGTACATATCGAAAAGAATTAAACGCAGGGTCTTGAAGAGATATTTGTACATCCATGTCCTTAGCAGCATCATTCACAATAGACCAAAGGTGGAAGCCACCCAGGTGTCCATCGGTGGACAGCTGGTGGTTGAATTAATACACCAAATGCAGTCTATACACACAGTGGAATATTACTCAGCCCTAAAATAGAAAGAAATGTTGACACATGACAACATGGATGAAGCTTGGAGCTATTATGCTGAGTGAAATAAGCCAGTCACAAAAGGAAAATTACTGTATGATTCCATACTTTGATTGGTTAGAGTCAAGAGAAACAGAAAGTACATTTGTGGTTTCCAGAGGACGAGCAGAGGAGGGGAAGGAGGCGTTATTGTACAATGAGCGCAGAATTTCAGTTTTGCAAGATGAAAAATGTTCTGGAGCTCGTGGTGGTAACGATTGCACAACAGTGTGAATACACTTAATGCCACTGACGTGCACACTTAAAAATGGTTCAAATGGTAATTTTCATGTTATATATAGTTTATCACAATTAAAAATAAATAAATGTATGTTTAAAAAGGGAACCAGGCTTTCTAAATGGCATAGGTTTGCCCCAGCCAGTCTTACCAATAGCTTGTGTCACGCCGTAGAGAGGGCTGTCAGAGCCATTTGACATGGTTCTATGGGCTCATTCATTCAAAAGCAAGCATTTATTGAGCCCTTTCCTAAGGACTAGGAATAGAGATAGATACAAAAAGTGAATGCAAATTTGATTAGCACACAGTCTCCAACAACAAGACAAAGTGAAAAGGAAACGAAGGAAGTTAATATGCCGAGTCACTCTCACTGTCGGCCACTTTATATACATTATTTCATTTGGTTCTCAAAGCGATCTTCACTCAGAGGTGGATGTCATTATACCCTTTGGGTCATGAAACTGAAGCTCGGAAAGTGAAATAATTTGTCCAGGTCACAAAATGAGTAAGAAACAGAGCCGGGATTCAAAACTTGGTCCAATTCATGATTATTTGCTCCTCTGCTAACTTTGAGCCACTATTAGGTCCGTTCTTGATCCCATCTCTCTGGGCAAGTCACTCTGTACACACATGCTAGACTCGTTAAATCTCTGAGCAACGCCTGCCTCGTATATGGGTTTGCCTTAGAAAAGAAGTTGCAAAGATGAAGCCTGAGGGCCTCTGGACTTCTTACTTCCAGCTCATTTCTAAGATCAAGGCAAAAGGCACGGGGTCCTTCATCGTCAGCCATGATATTCCATATTGGCGGCCATCCAGATTCTTCTTTAGATATACCCAGGATCATGTGTTCATTCATTCACAACTATTACTCTTTTTTCCTAATTTCTCCAAACATGACAGTCTGAAGTCTAGTGTTCATTAAAATGTACTAGGTATAGGCCATGCTATAACTAGTAAAATACTTTGCTTCCTTAGCTACATTGTACCTTGGTTAATGGATAATTAGAAAGTTATTATGACTTTTACAAGTTGTATGGGAATTATCCAGATTCTTACGTAATCACTCACAAAGCACACTTGTTCATCAAATGTTTTAAAAAAGACCTCTTCATATATGTACTTGACTATCACACTCAATTATCTTAACCAAGCTCATTGGAATGTGACGATGAATTTTACATTCATAATCCCTAAGATAGACTTCTCTCATTTCAGTCCTCTAAGCTCTGTGTCATCCTGCTCAATTAAAACCCTTGGCTGCCTAACTCATGCTTTTTCCTTATATCAAGGGCACCAGCTAAATTTTTTCTTAAACTCCTGACTGGTAGAAAAATACAACTCAGGCCCTCAGGCAAAAAGCAAGAATATTTCAGGAAGCCAGAGTACCATGTTCTAACCACTTCCTGTGACTTTACATCACAGATCTACCTGGGGACTGGGAAAAAAAGGAAAAGAAAGAAATTTAGGATGTTCGCCTCAATAACCAGTCCTACAAGCAAGAAAAATTTAATATTTGAACTTGCGAAGGCATAACAGAAAATATTCTGTTAGAATGACCAGGGAGAGAGAAGAAAGCAAATTTTCTTTATTCTTAGGTCCCCTGGCTTTGTGGGAAAATGTTATCTCGGTGAATTCCAGTAAACACATGAGATAAACTCATTATTAAGTATCGTGAGGGTCTTTCTGAGATGACACCTGGGCCCACTGAGCATGAGACAACTGCTCTTGAATAGGACCCCAGAGCCATCCGAGTTCTTTCAGGAACTGGTGCAGAAATAGCTAGCCAGAGCCACAGGCAGTCGGCTTGAAGTCCTTTTGAGCTAAATAACTTGCTTTGGTATTTGTTTGGTGTTGGTGCTGCAAAGGAAGCGATTCCGACCCAGCATTACATAAGATCACTATTGATGGCCCCTTTGAGCAGAGCTTGGGGGGTGAAGCTAACAGGAAGACGATTTGAATCCCGGCTCTCCAACATGGCCACCCATGCAACGAGGGCCAAGCCGTGTAGAGTGTCTGAGCTATGGATTCCTGCTTGTGTGACTGTGCACAAAATCCTTCTCATTTTTGATCCTCATTTTCCCATCTTTAACATGGAGAGTTCCTATAGGAGAGTTCCTATAGAGTTCCATATAAACGAGGTAATATGTCAAGCCCACAGAAGCTACTTTGTAAATGGGCACAGGAATACTGGACTTACCCACGTGACAGGGTTGGTATCAGCTCAAATGAGTTTTGCCATTCATAAATGAGGAAACAATAAATTTCTTCTATCCCATAGTGGGGGATAATAGAAAAATATATATATATTGGATTCTGCCCCAGTCCCTGACACAGGGTTCCTGAAACCCTTGTAATTTCCTGGGTGATAGGAGTGTGTCTTTTGTTCTAATGAGGTGACTTTGGGTGATCTCCTGGATGGCTCCTGGATGAGGGCTGATCACCAAAAAGACCAAGCCATAAGCAGGAGATTGGAATTTTCAACCCCTCCCCTCATTCTCTTGAGATGGGAGAAGGGCTAAAAATGGGTTTAATGGCTGAGCATGTGTATGTGATAAAGCATCCATAAAAATTCCAAAAATATGGGGTTTGGACAGCTTCCACGTCGGTGAACACATCCACACCAGGAGGGTGATGCAGCCCCAACTCCCTGTGGATAGAAGCTCCTCGCCCTATTTATTTCTTCATCATGCTTCTTATCTGTTTCCTTTATCACATCCTTTAATAAACTGGTAATGTAAGTGTTCCCCTGAGTTCTGTGAACCACTGTAGCAAATGAGTTGAACCCAAGGAGAGGGTCCTGCGAACCTTCAATCTATAGCCAGTTGGTCAACACAGGTGATTACCTGGGCTTGGAGCTGGCACCTGAAGTGGGGCAGGGGGCAGTCTTAGGGGACTGAGCCTTTAACCTGTGGGTCTGACACTATCTCCAGGTAGATTGTGTTAGAATTGAGTTCATTGTAGGGCACCCCGCTGGTGTTACAGAGAATTGCTTGGAGTGAGGAAAAATCTCTACGCATTTGGTGACCAGAGGTATCAGAAGTCAAGTGTTTTGTGTGAGTAATAAAAGAAACATACAGGAGATAGAATGAACTGAAGTATTCCCTGATGACAGTTTTTCCCATTTTACATAGACTAGCTATAAAAATAAACATGTTAACATATAGATCAGGGCCAACTACACGAAAGGTGCTCAGTAAATGAGGTCACATGGAGATGGTACAAGGGACACATGAGGTCATATATAGCTTTAAGAGACCTTGAAACTTCAGAGGAGCATACAAAGACCACCTAACAGAGATGTGAGTTTTGAGGCTCTCGCTAGGTGCCTTCTATGTCCATTGCTTTTGCAAGTCTTCTTGACAACCAGCTCTGCTTACAGAACAGTGCTATCAGTGAGGATTTACAGCCATGAATGTTTATACCCACACTCAGAGGAACCCCGCAGGAGCTGCCCAGGAGGAGGCTATGGTGGGGGTATCAGCTCACCACTCTCACAGTGATGCTGTGTAACAAACATGTACACAAACTTAGTGGCATCCGACAATAAGTATTATTTAGCTCATGCATCTGTAATCAACTAGAGGTCAGCTGGCCTCAGCTGGGCTCAGTTAGTTGGCTCCAGTGATCTTGAATGGGCTCACTCATGCTTCTGGAGGTTACCTGGGGGCCAGATGTTCTCAATTGGGCTTTTCTGGGGCAGTTATGCCTCATTTATGCCTCATATTTCTCCTGAGCTAGCCTGAGCATGTTCTTCTCATGATGACAGAAGACACATAAGGGAGCCAGCCCAGTTGTTTAAGAGCTTTTTAAACCCTTGGTCATCTTACGTCCACTAATATTTCATTGGTCAAAGCAGTCACATGGAAAAACTCAAAGTCAAGTTGTAGGAAAGTACACTCCATCTCAAGTGAGAGAAACTTCAAAGTCACATGGCAGAGGGCAGGGATTCAAAGAAACGGGAAGAACTGAGGTCATTAATGCAATTTATCATAGTGGGAGAACATGGTGACTGGCCAGACCATTGGAAACCCTCATCTCTGCTGTAACCATTTATGTATTTTACTAGTTTACACCTATTGATAAGATTTCAATTTAGTAGAGGTTACCCCGGATAAAAAAGATACGGACATAATTCACAGCAATTTATATAATTAAGTTAATATGTACTATTTGGACACTGGCACTGGTACTGGAGATGTATAAGCTTTGCTAATAGGCCCTTTGCCACGTTAGCGGATACACCCATTCGGTATTGTCAGGAAGCTAGAAGAAGTGGAGAAGCCCAGGCCCAGGTCATCAGGTCAGCTAGGGCACCAAAGGAGCATGAAGTGATGCCAAAGGGAGAGGCAAGTGGGCAATAAAGAAGAAGTTCACCTACGTCTAAATTTGGCCCAATGATTGTCATAAAGGCAATCTTCTGTCAAACCTACCTGACCATCTAATGTCATTAAGATGGAAGCACCCATGGCATTTACCAAAGAAAAAAGCTTTCCTTCTGAGATGAATATATAGCTAATGTGGCAATAGATGAATTTCATCAAGGCAGTCTCTAAAATGGATGCTTATCTTTAAAGTTGGCTTACTCGAGTTTATTTACTTTCTCTTTTGGCCACCTGGACAAATAAAGGCCCAGAGAGTCAAAATAATGATAAAATGAGGAATGGGCAAATGAACTTTCGTTCATTCAGATTCAGAAAAATCTCTTGAACGGGTTTCTAAATAATTGATTCAGGAAAACCTAAACCTTGTTTGTCAACTGCATTCTTTTTCTCATATAAAAAAAAAAAGGGGGCCTCCCATGAGTATAATGGTGGAAATTCAATCCGTATGTTTTCTGATTCATTTACACTTAGCTCATCAAAATATTTTGTAAGAGCTGAGCTTTTTGGTGGCCAAAGATGCTTTGTGGTCCTTTTCCTTTGAAACAGAAAAATTGCAGTTCATCATCAGCTTATACAAATGCAAGACAAAGATGAAGAGTACTCCTAAGCTGATTATCTCATAAGGTTGGAGTGAGTTATAAGCTCGGAAAGTTTGTCTTCCTAAACTGACTTCCTCTCTCTAATAATTTATCATAATATTCCAGTTCTACCTGTATGGTGTTGATCTCATTTTTACCATTTGCATTAGTATCAATGCCCTTGCTGATAAGGACAAACCAAATATAAAAGGATCAAAGTCTTATATACCGTCCAGGAAAGTGAATAGTAGGCTTTGGGCAAAAAGTTCCAGGAAATTTTGGAAGAACATGAAGGTTTGGGAGTGTAGAATGAGTCTGTAGCCAGATTTCAAAGGTAAAGAGTATAATCTCCCATTCATTGAAACTCCAAAGAAATAACTGGGTTTCTCATTACACTTGAGGGCCCAGACTTAATGCCAAAACCTAATCCATGTTTATCAAAATGTGTCCTTTGTTTGACATAACTGATCTGCAGCTCTGAGCAGTGAGATGACAGCTTTTACTGACAACATATGAGGGGCAGATATTAGGGAAACACAAAGTCAGACAAACAGTCACTCTACAAGAGAGAAGCACTAAGGAAAATAATAGAACAAACAGGCTGCAAGCTCAGGTCAGGAGGTGCCAGACACCTGGCTCCCCGCCCATTAAATGCTACTGAAAAGTCGATTCATATATGTATTGTGAATGCATTTATATTATTGGTTTATCTTATCACAGTCACTAGAAGCTGGAAAAGAGTTATGACGGGTCAGCATGATCAGTAGCAATACACTTTCTGACATTTCTCCCTTTATATTATTACCTTTTCCAGGGGGCTTAGCTCTACATTCCCAGAACTCATGCATCTCTAATCTTCAATTGCTACCGTTTCACTATTTGTGGGCCTTATATTTTATACAAATCTGTCCCACATCTTCAGGTAACTCTCAGTAACATGGGATAAAAGGGTTCTTTTGGCTCTGACAAAAGCAGTCTTTTTCAAAGCTGATCGAGTGACTGTCTCTGCTATTTTTCCCACAAACTGATTTTGTTTGCACCAGCGGTGAGGAAAACCAAACCCAAAGTTTCATATCAAGAAAGAGATGGAAACAGAAGTTTTTCTTCAAGGACCAGAGTAGAGCAGATCGGACTGTTTCATCCCAGGTATCTCTTTCCAATTTGGTGACAGGGTTGGGGCAGGGGGGGCAGGTCTGTCATTAGGTATCAGGGTTTTAAAAAAATAGTGCTGTGAACATTATAAATCCTCATTATTTGGTTTTTATGTAAACTGTCATTCATTGCCATTAACAATGTCCAGTTCTTCAGTGGCATTAATGGCACATGAAAAGAAAAGAGTGGAAAAATGAGAAAAGTGGTTCGCTTATCTAGAAAATTGCTTCAAACATAAAGTCATTTGGCTTGAGTTACTGAAGTTTTCCTACCAGGGTAAGTTACAGATCCACAGACACTACAATTGAAATAGATTTTAGCAATAACGTCCCCAACCGTCTCATTCCCAGGCTGGACACTGGAAAACCAGGAAGCAGTGATTTGGTGCACCTAGCACATTCCGGAAGGTCAAGTATATGTAATGAGAACACATTACATATAAAGCTTATACTTTACCTGAAGTTTACCTCCAAAAAGAAAGATGCAAGTTTTTTCCTATGAGAAATAATTCTTTCAAAATCAGACAAAAATGAAACCAGGTAAGCAGCCATAGCGAGCACATACCCTGCATTTGACTTTCTAAACCCATGTCACTTTCCCTGAAAGCTCTGGGTTTTATAGAGACACATGAGTTTGGGTGTAAGTGGTAGATCTACCCAAACGCACACCTATCTGTTACTTCAAAGTGTTGTTTCCCCATTTCCCAAATAGTTACTGAAATTTACAAAGGGCGACCCTATGGAGGGAATTTTTATAATTCTGCACCATCGCTAATCAGTGTCTGTCACTATCCTGAGCCCCTTGAGAAGATCAAATCATAGGGAAGGCGGTAGAGACGTCACCTGAAAATCCTTTGATGAGCTATTCTTACTTGGCTTCATTTTGTGAACGTCTGGGTGCAGTATTCCATGTGCTTTCCGTCAGCTTTGAAGTTCACATATGAAGGACGACAGAGTGTTAGACGTCTGCTCTGTGAAAGCCTCACTGTTCAAAAGGTTGTCTCTGCAACCAGCAATGTCAGCCTCGCCTGGACATTGGTCAGAAATGGGGCCTAGAAATCAGGCAATTTTTATACACAAGTTTCAGAAACACTTGTGACAAAACAAGTCTCTATAAGATCAACTAGCTCATACACATGGAAGTTTTGATGCTTTGGATGCTTTTTCTAGGCGAGAGAAGAGTGAAAATAGAACCGTAAACTTCAGCAGACAAGAAAAAGAATCCCTTTGCTAGTCTGTAGAAGTGGAGGCACTTTCAACTTTATTTTGAAAACATCAGACACGATCACTGCTCCCCGCGCCTCCTTCCGCGAGTGCGCCCACGGGCTCGGCGCTGCTGGGCGCTGGTGGCAGACGCCCTTCCTGCTCTCTCACTGTGAGCAGCGCTCAGGTCAGTGCTCCTCTGCCTTCGGCATCATCTGGGTGCCTGTAGGTCAGCATTTCCACTCTACCTATTTATTCTGTGTTGTGAGCGTCCTCTGAAGTGGCTCTGGGGGAGCTGTGTAGCCTGCCTGCCAGTGTCCGAGTTAACTCCGCCAGTACCAGTAATTATTTTATTAGTGTTTTGGTTATAAAATTACATAGATTTTATGTGTTCTACCCCAGCCTGATTTTCCCCCAAAGCTGTTTTATTTTAGTGCACAATCAACACAATTTTTCCATTTTTCAGGAATAGATTTATCACATTAGAGATTTCTGTACTTTTGTGATGTGTGCAGAATTTTGTCTATAAAAATATACTACTTTGATAAAAATAAATATCTTATTTTTCTACCAGTCACCTAGAAAGCTCATAGCTGCCATAAGTGACTAATAATTAATTCAACCACATTTTACAGTCCAACTGTATACATTATGTACACAGCTTATCTCATAATAGCTATGGCGCTTGGTTCCAAAAGCTGTCACATCAGAATGAGAGGTTTAAAAGTCACCTTGAAGTGGCCTCCCTAACAAGCCCAGAGACCACTTCAGGGACTGTGTAGATGCCTGACCACTGAAGCTGAAGCTGAAGAATACTGAAGGTTAACTATAAACACAGAAAAAATATGTCATGTCTTTTCCGACAACCCAGTGTGTGTGTGTGTGTGTGTGTGTGTGGTCACAGGATGTGGAGTACAGCATAGGGACTAAGAGTCAATGGAATTGTAACAGCTATCTATGATGCCAGAGGGGTAGCAGATGGGGGGGTTCACTTTGTGAGGGGTGTAAATGTCTAACTATTACATTGTTTTTTATATCTGAAACTAATAAAAACACTTCTGAAATGGAAAAAAAGTCACCTTGATATTTTAAATTTGGAGATACTTAGAAATGTCTACCTTTTTAAAATCAAGATGTTTCCAAATATGATAACATCACTGAAAAATCATTTAGTACAAACCGAATGAAGTTAACAATGCCTGTTATAAGGGATCACCATGAACAATGAAGAATTTATGAATTAAGCACTTAAGGTTAATATATATATATATATATATATATACAATTGAAATCAAAATGGAAATGAAATAATATATTCAATATTATATTTGAATCACTCAAAAATATTCAAAGAAAACAACTAGTCCTTTGGGTCTTACCCATCAGAAAATAAAAGCTTAACATCCCTATTTGTTTCTGGCAAGAATCTACCATCTATCTTCTCAATATATACAAACAAACTATATTTTCTTTCCTGGATCTGCGTTTCCAAAATTGTGAAATATACATTTTTCAATGGTCCCTACAGACTTTTAAAATAGGAAATACTGAATTCCACGTTTTTTAATCAACTGCAAAAATGCAACATCCAATGATGTAAGCCCCTCCACATTTCCACTCTCTCAGCCAACACAACCACTTACAAATTAGGTTGCAACATTAAAAGAAAATGCATATCATATTTACATTTTTCCCATTTTAATGAAACCTTGCAAATCGCCACTTGGCTACTCCCCACAATCACTGGATATTGCTCAGTAAAGAACTGAGGATAAATCCTACTAATACCATTTGTCTCTCAAGAACATAACATAGCCAGGTAGTGAATAAGTTTGTGGACTGGCATTCCTCCTTAATTTAATTAAGTGTCCAGTCTGGTCCAATGTATAAAGTATGCGTCATAATGCTTTACTTTAAAAGTGAAAGACCCATGAATCTTAATAAATCTAAATGAATCCAGAAAAAAGAATTTCACAGACTCATGGAATTAAGATATCTTCACGTTGGAGACAATGCTGGAAGCTCTCGAGTTCAACATTCTCTCTTTGATGAATCTCTCTGAAACCATTTCTGACACAGTCATCCAGCCTCCTCTTGAACACATACATTGTGACAATTTTTTTAGTGAGGCAATCTGTTTAGGGGAAGCTTTATTTCTTAGCAAGTTCTTCCTTTCATTGAGCCAACATATGACTTCGCATAACTTCCAATCATTAATCCTAGCTTTAGCGGTCTAGAACCTTACACAGACTAAATCTAATGTTTCCTCCATAGAGAGCTGTTTCAGATATTTGAAATAATTAACATCAGACCCCTCAGCCTTCAAAATTTTCAACTAACCATCATTAATTTCTTCTTTTTTTTTCTTCATTAAAAACAGCATCTAACCATCGCCACTTCCTAGCCCCTCTCTGAACATACTCTAATCTACAAGTCAATGTACTTCTAAAAATGCGGCCCCTAGAAATAAACACAAAACTAAAACTAAAGATGCCATCTTTCTGATAGAGAGTACAAAGATTCCATTACCTCTCTTCTTAGAGACAATAAACTTCTATCTAAGCTGTGTAGTTTGGTATTAGGTATTTTTAATGACAATATTTTAGTACTATTCATACATTGATTATAGTTACCTAAAACTTCCAGGATTATTACTAAATTATTACAAATTATTACTGAGCTACTAATGCTCTAATACAGTGTAAGTTAATAGCAGTTCATAATGCTATTGTGGATGTTGTGACTGCCTCCTCAGCTCCCCAAAACGTTGGAAGTGATTCATTAGGCAACTTGTTTTGCCACGATTCTCTCCCCCCTTTTACCCTCTTGGAAGGGGGTAATGTACACAGTCATGTTTTTCCCCTACATATGTATTTCATACACACAACTTCACCTTGCCTACAAAGATATCATGAGGGTCTTTACAAAAGAAAATTATGTAGGTAAAGTACACTAAGTTAAAGCAATTTTTCAATCTATAAGTATAGCATGCTTGAAAGAAAGGGAAGTGGGAAAAAAAGGTTAGAAGGAGGAAAGAGAACAGAAATTGAGACAAATGTGAAAAGAACTGACCTTAGTAGACCCGTAATAACCCCTAAAAACTCCTACTTTCTTTTTCTAAGTGCTCATGAATCAAGTGGTTAAAAACGAAACCAAAAAAAAAAAACAAAAGAAAACAAACAAAAAGCCAGAATTCTTTACATAGTATCAAGTTTTTACATCCATAACCGTGGTCAACATTTTGCATTCTTGTTTAATTTATTTTCAGTTTTTGTACTCAAACAAGTATAGCCTTTCTGACATAAGAATATAAAAATCACAGGCAGACATGTATTGGGTTGTCGGAAAAGTCATGACGTATTTTGTCTATGCTTTTCAAAGGTTATTTATTTATATAAAGAACAAAGATCAATCAATGATATATTGCCCGTTTTGTTCGATAACCTTTTGCCATCTTTCAGTGAGCTTCATAATTCCTCATTCATAGAAGGACCTGTCTTTATTTGTGAACAACTGAACAAGGTGCTGATTTACAGCCTCATCTAAATTGAACATTATACCACGCAAGGAGTTTTGAAGAGAGCGAAACAAGTGGAAGTCTGACGGCCCAAGGTCAGGTGAGTATGGTGGGTGTGGCAACACATCCCATCCAAGCTCCAATAATTTTTGACAGGTGATCAGACTTGTGTGTGGTCTTGCATTGTCGTGATGGAACACAACTCCTTTACAATTAACAAGCTCTGGACGTTTCCAGATGATGGAATCATTCAAACTGTCCAATTGCCAACAGTACACCTTCAAACTGATTGTTTGGTTACTTGGTAGAAGCTCACAAAACACAACACCTTTAAAATCCCACCACACTGAGAGCATAACCTTCCTCTAATGAATGCTTTCGATGCCATTTGAGGCAAATCATCACATCGGGACCAAGACCATTTGCACACCACATTGTTGTAAACAATTCACTTCTCATCACCAGTTATCAGTCGCTTCAAAAAAGGATCGTTTTCCTCATGTTTAATGAGCATATTGCAGATGTTTATACACTCTGTCAAATGAACTTCTTTGAGTTCATGCGGAACCCAAATATCGAGCTTGCTTATGTATCCCAGCTTCTTCAGGTGGTTGTGAATACTTGAATAATGGATGTTCAATGTTTCTGCAATCTCTTGTGTCATGTAACATTGGTTTGACTCCATCAATGCCTTTATCAACCTTGGTGGGCCTCCCTGACCGAGCAGCGTCATTGAGATCAAAATCACCAGCACGGAATTTTGTGAACCATTGTTGGCACTGACGTTATGGTAGAGCATTATCACCATAAACTTTATGCAGCGTTTCACAAGCTTGATGCGCATTCTTCCTTTTATGGAACTAAAATAATAAAATATGGCAAATATGCAGTTTGGTCTTCCATCTTCAACTTGTTGTAAACTCTCCAAAACTCAACCAAATCGCTCAATTGTTTTAAAAAATGAAGCTAGAACTGTCAGTTGTCAAATGACAGCAATAACATAGATGTGAATGACTCTAGTACTTCCAAAAATGAACTAGTGCCATCTTTTGCAAACATGTGTCAGGACTTTTCTGATAACCCAATATATCTGTTGGCCTAACCACTTGAAAGAGAAAGCCAACTCTCACCCCAACATTCCTTTGACCACCATTTCTAGACTCGGAGTTGAACTAAAGAAATGACTAAAATCACATTAGTCAGGAATAGATCAGACTGGAGGACATTTGCACGTTACATACAGCCCATTAGTTTGTGATGCATGTAGAATTTTGTCTATAAAAACAGCACTTTTAGGGCTGGCCAAGTGGCTCAGTTGGTTAAGAGCTCGCTCAAGAGTGTGAGCTCTGAGCAACAGCGGTTTGAGTCCCAGCCCAAGCTGAGCTGCCAACAGGTAGCAGGAAGGCTCAGCTTAAAAAAATAAATAAATAAAAAAATAAAAACCCAGCACTTTTGAAACAAGAACAAGTCATAGTATCATCCTTTCATTAGACCCCTTTTATTGTCATTCTTTGTCTTTGAACTACCTAATCCTCAACTCAGGCAGTGATGTTAGAGAATGTTTGTAGCTTTATTTCTCATGTCAAATATCAAAGATTTAATACAAAACATTACAATTTAAGAATATAAAAGCAAAACATTTAAGTCTTACAGCATATCCAGTTCTACATTTTATTTTTTACATTTGATTTTGCAACAGCCCAGCTTTGCTACCAACAGGAGGAAAGTATTCATAAGTTAGATGACAAATTTAACTTTGAGTCTTCTCAGGGCAAAATCAATTTAAGGATTATATAGTCATGAGCAATTGGCTGATGGTCAAGAAGGCTTTCGCAGCTTAACAATTACATAAAAAGTGCATTAACTTATGTGAACTAGAAATAGCAGGGCACAGATTATGAATAAAGTATGATAGCATAATGATGGTTAAGAATTTGTAAGATAAAGTCAGACCATCTCACTTTAAATCACAGTTCCACTACTTATTCTATGACATCAGACAGGTTATTTAAAATCTCAGTGCCTCGGTATTCTCACCTACAAAATGGAATAATAATACTATCCATTTCCTGATGTTGTTTTAGGGATTAAAATGAATAAAGTACTTAAACAGTGCCTAGTCTATCATATGTGCTCAATAAGTATAAGCTGTATTTACATAAGTTTAACCATGTACCCTATGCTTAGAAGGAAAGACTTCTACACCTGTCTATAATGTCCTGCAGTATCTGCAGCGATTGTCTACGATGGTTTATAAAACAAGCTACAATTGTTTATACAATGAGCCCATGTTTAATAATTGGGGTGAGGGGGATGGGTGGGTACTTAGGAAAAATATTTCAATTATCCTCCTTTACTCCAGAATTTTGTCTTCTTGGTTCTGAATGAAATAAATAGGTAGGTAGGTAGGTAGGAAGATAAATAGATAGATGATAGATAGATAGATAGATAGATAGATAGATAGATAGATAGATAGATAGATAGACAGATAGATAGGATAGATAAATATAGAGATAGGTAGGTAGATATAATATTTAATGATTAGGTTTGCCAGTGGTAATCAGGCGCAAAGAAAAAGCATCCAGTTTATGCAACTCAAACTCACATGCGACTGATTTGTGTCAAAGAACCAACAGAATAATTTATGAAGCTATGACTGCCAAGCAGACTGATATTCAAGTTGGCTGTTCCACACATTCTCTACTTGGTAAAGAAGTCTACACAAGAAGTCAAATGAGGATCAAGCTGCCTAAGCGAGTAGAGCTGGGAAGAAGTCTACAGAAACAGCCCGACTCAAGCAACCAGGGGTTCTGCTGTTAAAAAATACTTGCTTCCCTAAATGACTGTGAAGATCTACTCCCCCAGTTCTTTCCAAGTTCTCTTTTCAGTTCTTGAATTGTATTAGAGAACTGGAGAAATCTCTGACAAGGGTATACAAATGCACATATATGCAAATGATTATTTCAGTAACAGTCCTCAGTGTGTCTGAGTTCCTTCATTGTTTTCAACTCTACTAATCTGAAATTATACAGATGCTTAAAATTTTATCCTGCCATCAGAAGGTGTTAAATTCATTTCACAATTCATCTTACATTTATTCCATTACATGCATTCAGCAATTTATCCTTCTAAGAGACAATTATCTGGAAGTCTCCAAGCTTAATGGGAGAAGGGAACAAATCATACATGTGAAAAAATATGTTCACAGAAAAATTAACTAACCAAAATAAGAGGAGAGAGAGATTAACACTAGTCCAGTGAGGTTTTAGCCTTAACAGGATTAGACAGTGTACTGAAATATTACAAGTATGTTTCCTGTCTTGGCCACCATGAATAATGCTGCAGTGAACACTGGGGTACATATATCTTTACGGAAAACTGTTCAGATTTTTGGTAGATACCCAGAAGAGGGATTGCTGGGTCATATGCTAATTCTACTCTTAAATTTTTGAGGAACCTCCAAACTGTTTTCCATAGTGGCTGTACCAGTTTACATTGGTCCATGCTGAATCATAAAAAAAAAAGAAAAGATCTCCAAGTAATTATTTGAAACATTCCTCATTTTAAAAAAATTACAGACAGGAGTAGGCACAGAAAATTCTGAAGAACTAACAAAATGTTTTGTATGTTTGTAAATATTGCTCAAAATATTATCAATCTCCAGGATGTGTGTGTCCTCAGATTTGATTCAGTTAAATATGCCAGCCACATTTCAGCCAAAGATGTTTGCTTAATACACAAATAAATCTTAATACACTACTCACTCTTGCACTTGAGAAAATCTCCAAATGCCATGTGAAGCCAACTGTTAAATAACAAATCATAATATTTGTTAACAAACTTTAAAATTGAGCTGCTGTTTCCCCCGCCCCCCTACGCTCAAGGATTCCTCTGTGTCATTGTTTTGCGTATGCTTGAGGGACATTGTGTAATGGCTGAAAAATGCAGCTGAAGGTTTTGAAGTCCATTTTTAAAAATAGTGTCACCACTTGAGAAATAAACATGATGTCTAGGAATGGGCTCATTTTTACAAATATGCAGATTTTTCAAGTTGCCTTAAATGATTCAAAAATCTCAACTTACATAACACCAACCGCTTTTAAAACAGTTTAGAAAACACAACACATCCAGCTTTGGACAACTCACAACAAGGGCAAAAAGCCAGACACCCTCCCAACCAAATATGATAAATGCAAGCACTCTGTTTTCCATAGATCATAATACAATACGGTTGATGGAGCCAAAAGAGAAACTAGAGGTCCTAAGACTTTCAAGTGCAACGCCCAAGTGAGGGGCAAATTCCCCCAGGGATCTTTCTGAGATCCCCCAGCTGAATGAATGAGTGTTTGCTCCCGAGATCCCCACACCAATTTATTTGTCCAGTGGTGAAAATATTTTTGCACGTCTATTCATGTAGATTGAATACTTTTTGATGGCAGAAACCCTGCCCTGGTCGTCTCTTAACAAGGCCTAGTAGAGGTTACTGAACTTGGTACAGATGTTCTGGAGATCGCTGACACTCTCTCCCCAACTCTCCAGGATCATGTCTTTCCACCCGTCATATCCCATTTTATTCCTTGTTCATGTTGATGTCTTTACACATCTTGTTCCTATTCTCTGGAAGGTTCCTTCTTCACCCCTCCAACCCACCCCCCCTACTCTGTTCTAGCACTTCTCATGTTTATAGTGATTTGTTCATATATGTGTCTCCCTGTCCCCAATTTATGAACTCATTGATGATAGAAACTCCATCAAATCTTATTCATCATTACCTAGGGCCGGGTACTGGGCATTCAATAAGAAAAGAAGTTATTAAAGTGGGAAAGAAATCAGACTCTGAAATCAGACTAGGCAAGTGAAATTTCAGGCTTGCTTCTGTTGTGTGAATGGCGGCATTTAAAAAATATATCTAAGCCTTAGTTTTCCATCTAGAAAATGGGAAAAGTAATAGAGTCTACTTTATAGAGTTGTATGGAAATTAAATGAGAAAAACATACATATAAAGCAGATAATAAACAAACACACAATGACTGTTGGCTATTAGTTCTTTTCTGGAATATAATTTAATTGTAAAACTTTTGCCAAATCACCTTTACTCTCTGAAATTCTATATCCTCAATAAAATATCATGCCACATCTATAAAAATAATTTTATGTTCATGCTATTGTAAAAAAATGCCATTAGCTACATGACAGCATCAGCTACTCAATAATAAAGACATAGGATTAAAATGCTTTCTATTTTAAAAATTTAATTCAGACAAATTCTTTTCCTTCACTTCAAAGTTGCCCTAAAGGAAAGAAAAATCACTGTAAGAAGCCAAAATATGTAAAAGTCCATTTTATAACTCTAGGTTAGACTTCTATTTCCATCCATAATGGAATAGCTGGCATTGGACTACCCCTCCATCACAGAAAACTAGAAAATGGAAAAAATATATTTTAAAAATGGATTTGCAACATTGGGCAAAGAAGGATAAGGTCCTTGTGAGAAGGAAACGGAGGAGGTGGCAGTGGGAGATGCTTTCGTTCTGTTTTAGTTCAATTAGAGTGAAGGGACCTTGTTGATCACTCAGGATATTCAATGGAGATCTGTGAACAGCCATGCCATAGGAGAGTTCGACTTTCACACAAGGAAGAATCGCTCAGCAGCTCAGCATCACAAGCCCGAGTTCCTGGTTGCAGCGTCTCCAGTGGAGGCTGTCTCTAGTAACAACTAGCGTTTCCCAGCCTCACTAGTTACAGAGTCTCTGGGCTCTTTTTCAGATCGTTGTAGTAATCTGCTGACCTATACTTCAATCAGATGACTGATCTGAGAAAATACTGTCTGAGGCAATGTTTCATAACTATGGGGCCCATGGACCCCTAGGATCTTTGGGAGTTTTCATTAATTCCCCAAAATTGCATGCAAAATTAGGGCAAATGTGCTTATGAGCGTATTTTGGGAAATACAATAGTTATGTTAGACCTTCAGAAGAGCCCATGAACTCACAAGGAAAACATAATGTGTAAGGTTTAAGAGGCAAACACATTAGTAGCCCTACAATGGCCCCAAATAACAGTAGAAAATGTCCAGCATAACTTCTCAAGCATGAATTTTTTTATACTAAAAAGTCAGAATTACGTTTGCTATATAGTCAAGTGTCTGGGAATTTCCCCTTGGTGTTTATGAGACCAAGTTAGTCCATGTGGCTGTGTGATCATGTGAAGGGTAGCCTCAGATGAAAAACATTACACAAAAGAAGCTGATAGGAAACGAATTATATTTTTAGCTTTGAGCTTTGTCTTATGTCTTATTTTCCCTGTGGTTACAATATCCCATTGCAGATATCCTCAGTGGACGACTGGGCCGAGGAAAAGAGAGATGCACTTCCTAACACAGGCCACCAACAAAGGCAGGATGTGTTGAAGTCCTGACATAAAATGTTATTTATTAATAATAATAATTATCATTTTTATTTTTTAGGTGTTGAAGGGCAAAATCTATTTTTAAAACACACAGGAAAAAAAACAAAAACGAATTTGTGGCCTGCACAACCCCAGCAGGTCTGCCTGGTGGTGTGCTTTTTCTTTAGTGTAAGGTGTGGGGGATACTCTGAAGAGGTTCTCCTGGCACAACCCAGACCCCTGGACTCCTGGAAATTTGAATGATGTGATGAGCTCCTGAATCTTCATAGGGTTTATCTACCACACTCTTGACTGCATCTTACCAAGGCCGTCAATAGATTTTCTACTTCCTATTCATCTAGTCCAATGACACAGTATCACCCATGCAGTGGGCCACTGTGACCTTCTACAAAATGTCCAGGTGATCCGAATCCCTTCTGTGATGCTTAGTTTTATGTGTTCACTTGACAGGACCATGCAATGTCCAGATGCCTGGTTGAACATTACTTCTGGATGACCCTGTGAGAGTGTTTCCAGATGAGTCTAGCATTTGAATTGGTAGATTGAGTAAAGCGACTTTCTTCCCCAATGTGGGTGGGCCTCATCCAATCCACTGAGAGTCTGAATAGAGCAGAAAGACAGAAAAGGAAGAATTTCATCTTTCTGCCTGACTACTGAGCTGGGACATCAGTCTTCCAGTTTTCATGTTTGGACTGCAACTACATCATCAGCTTTCCTAGGTGTCCAGCTCACAGACGGCAGATATTGGGGCTTCTCAGCCTCTATAATTATGTGAGCCAATTCCTTCTCTCCATATAAATAAATAAATAAATAGATAAATAGATAGATAGATAGATATAGATATAATAGTGTATATTTATAGTCTTGACCCAAGACCATGTTGCAGTCTGGATTCTCCAGAGAAACAGAACCAGTAGAACTTGATAGATAGATAGATAGATAGATAGATAGATAGATAGATAGATAGACAGACAGATAGATGATAGATAGAAAGATAGATAGATATAGATACACAGACAAGGCAAGACTATAAATATATACTGTTTATCATCTCATGCAAATTTCAACTATTTCCGGTCATACTTCCTGAGAGGGATGGAAAATGCACTCATTAAGTCACTGGTCACATACCATGTACCTGAGGCCACGCTGACCTGCTCAAGCCAAGACACCGTACCTGGTACCACAGCTACAATTGGGGCTACAACTTGATTGAGTCTGTGATATTCCACTGTCATCCACTAGAAGCTGGCTAGTTTTTGGAGGACCCAGACTGGTGAATTCAATGAAAATATAATGGGGATCATCACCCCTGAATCTTTTAGGTCTTTAGAAGCAGCATTAATCTCTGGCATTAACTGTGAGAAGAAGAGAATTTTTTTTTAATTTACATACAGTCGAAGTCACTGTTTCTGTGGATATTTCTGAGTTTTTACATGCACACAGATTCCTGTAACCGCCATCACAGACAGAATACAGAACAATCACCACACTCCAGAGTACTGCCTGGTCTGGTCCTTTGGAGTCCAACCTCCACCCAATGCCCAAACCCCGGCAACCACTAATCTGTTCCCTTTTTCGCCTTTTCCAGAATGCCATATAAACATAATCATAATTTTTTGAGACTGGATTATTTTACCTAATATAATACATTTGAGATTAATACAAGTTGTAGTATGTATCAATAATTCTTCCAGTACATTCTCTTTCACTGATTTCACAGTTGGCCACCAATGAAAGTTTTAAGTTACCTGCCAACAGGTTATCAGCTCCACTATGCCATTTTAGAGTCTGCTTTCTTGGACCACTTCCAGTGCAACTTCAGGTACTAACTATCATAGTTTAAGTTCCTGAGGAAATAGATTGGTGCAAACGTAATGGTGGTTTAAGAAGTTAAAAACGGGCCGGCCGAGTGGCGCATTGGTTAAGAGCTCGCTTGGGACACCAGCTCTGAGCAGCAGTGCCCTGGTTTGGATCCCACATGAGGGCCAGTGACACTGCCCTCTACAGCTAAGATGGTAAACAACAGCTCTACCTGGAGCTGGGCTACTGGGAGTCGCCAGAGAAAGTGTAGGCTGCAGCCCCTGCTGCAGTGGGCTGCCGTCAGCTATCGTGTGTGGCCAGCAGCCAGCGTGAGTGGCTGGCAGCCAGTGTGAGCTGCCAAGAGCTGCCATGAGTGGCCGTCCAGGGGCTGGTGACCGATCTGCCTCACCCAGGAAGAGAGCAATGATAATACCAACATAGGCCAGTGAAGCAACGTCCTCCACAACTAGACTGAAGAACAAGAGAACAGCAACTTGTCTGTTCCCTTTCCCCAGATTCCCCAGTGCTGTTCCCCTCCCCCAATTCCCCAATAAAATCTTTAAAATATATATATAAAAATAATTGCAAAAACTGCGATTAATTTTGCACCAACCTACTTAGACACAGATTTTGAGTTCTGTGTGCAGCAGATTTACTGGAAAGTGCTCTTGGAAGTGAGAGAAGTGAGGGAAAGGAGGAGTTTAACTGCGATGCAAAGCAAGGGAGGTCTCAGCCAATCCAATGGGAAGTTCTGGAACTTGGAGGGCTATTCAGAGTGCTCCCCACTGAGCAAGACGACCAGCCCTTTGTGCCCCTCCCTCAAACAGCCATTGGATATGGGCCAACCACAAGGAGGGGGCATAATCTGAAGTGAGACGGCGCCTTACACTGAGGACAGTTCCTGGAGAGGGACTAAGATGGTAGCCATCCTTGGGCAACACCCCCAGCAGCAAGGGAAATAAGTAGCTTGGTCCTAACGGGGGATCTGGGAGGTTTCCATTACAAGGTTTAACTCCAACAAATTGTGATAAGTACTTAGGTCAAGTTCAGATAGGATTGGAGAATGTAACAGAGAACCTTATTTCCACTGGAACTTAGGAAAGACCTCAGGGCAACAGAAGCATTTAAACTGGAAATCAGTGTAGGGCTTAGTACTGAGTAGTAGAGTTGTTGGGGGTATTGAGGATGGGGGCATGTGTAAAGATCCTGGGGTAGGAAGAACTTTTGAAATCTAGTATTAATGGGGACAGCGATCAATGGGGATAGAATGAGAATAAAGTAGAAAAGTTAAGGTGGGTCAAGGTCAAGGTGGAAACTCATAAGCCACATAAGGGATTTTCGGTTTTACCAGTGGTAATGAGAAACTGTTGAAGAGTTTAAAGTAACAAAGGGTTATTGCATTTAGAAAAGCCCACTTTCACTAACTCTTGAGTGCAGAATGAATTCAAAGGGAGCACAGGCAGAAGTTAGGGGATTAGGAGAGCTTTCAGGAGTCGAGTTAAAAATGCTGAATTAGTGTGACAGAAGGAGGATTGGGAAGAAGTGGACATATTCAAGATACATTTTGGAAGGAGGCTGCCAGGACTTGTGAAGAAGTAAAAATGGAGCATGAGGGAGTGAGCCCTGTTAGAGGTGACTGCCTGCCCAATGTCCTACTCCTCTGTAGAGAAAGAATGAGGGGAAGAAGACCTGAAATATAAACTGAAAATTATGAATTTTATATCATGTATTTCCTCATAAAGACACAATGCTAGCAACAAAATAAAGAGGCAATACTGCCAAAGAGACTAACTGAATTATTTCTAGTGTCAGATCTTCTGGACAAAGGAGGAAATTATTTTGGTTAGCTGAGCTGCAGGCTCAGTTCGGTTCTGCATCCCCAGCCCCGTCCTTGCTTTTTATTTTATTTTTTTTTCAATTTCTAGCAAATCTGTGAGTCTTTCTTTATTTGTTGGTTTATTTAGGGCTAGATTTGGAGTCTTACTATAAGTGGCCATAAAAGAGACTTCATGACCAAACACAATTCTGCTGTGCAGAAACTTACAGGGATACAAAGTCGTCTACACTGTATGTTTGGTGGGTAACTCGGGGAGGAGAAGGAGTGAAGGCATGGATTCTCCTCCCAGTTATCATCTTCATGCCTATTTCTTCCTTCCCATTAAAAAAAAGGGAGGGGGGAAGAAGGTAAAAACACGTTTTAATGAAACAAAATTTGCTAAAAGGACATTCTAAAACATATGCAGGAAAACAGTAGCTTCAAAGACAACTAAAAGTATGAAGTCCGAGAACTCACTCCACACTTGCAAGGGTGTGGGTTTCTGCAGGGGTTCCCTGGGGAGTTTAGGATCCCGTCAGAAAGCCTGAGACCAGGAGTCCCTCAGCCATTCACAATCCCGCTAAATACATCAAAGCAGCCTCAAGCACACTCTACACCCAGTCTTGTCCTCAAAAAATCTGCAGATGAATGAGCAAGACGAGGAGGAAAGAAATGAAAGGATATAAAGTTAGATTCATACAATCTGTGCCAAGGACTCCACTGGGGGCAACGGTGTGGGGGTTAACTCACTGTAATTAAATTTCCTTGAATCGAATCTTTGCGCTACAACTGGCTAGCTGTGTGACCTCAGAAAATGTCCCTGAGCTCTCTAATCTGCCATTTTATCATCAGGGAAGTGAGGGCTAGAGAGCTGCCCCGTGAGGGTTCGTGTGAGGATTGAATGGGATCATGGATGGAAAGAACAGAGGCTTCTTTCTGCCCCATCAAGGATGCAGAATCCGTGTTAGCTATTACTGCCAGTACCACGAGGGAGAGAAGCGGACATAAAGATAATAAGACAGAATCCTTGTCACTCATTAAGGAAAACAAAACATGTAAGTAGATCATTACAACACCTCATGGTACGTGGCCAACAGAAGTAATTCACCACAGGTCTCAGGGACTGGAAACCAAAAAAGGGGAAATTACTATGTCCAGTTGTCAGGAGTTCAAAGGAGAAATGACATTTGGTCACGTAAAAAGAAATAAGTAAGGGGGGGTTCACCCAACACATAGTATAAATTATTCAGTTAAAAAATCACCCAAGAAGACCATGGGTCTTCAATAATGGTGGATACGTCAACATTTATGTTCTAGTTACTATGCCAAGCAGTTTCATATAATATCCTACAGGGGAATAGCATAGGGCAGGGGATAGAGTGACAGCTGATAAAAATCAGTGTTTTCTGTAAGTATTAACTTGGTAGCAGTGAGATTTCTCTGTGGCCCGAGGATACAACGCATGAGGAGCAGGAAGTTAATGAGAAAGTGAGGCAGAGAAAAAGGCATGGACTGCTTTTCCTCTCCACATATGCACACAGGTTAGGAGGAGAAAAATCACCCTCTGGTGGGGAGCCAGACCGCTCACACTTTGCTGTATGGACCAGCAGCTATGGCACAGAGCGGGCAGGGTGCCATCATGCAAAACAACTCGGCAATTCCTGGGCATGGAAAAAATGTTGTGCCAGTCTCTTAAAGGGAAAATACCCGGCCATTAAAGAAGATGGAAACAAAACATAAACAGATTCAGAAGTATGGTATTTTGATTGCTGAAGTTTAGGAAATAGTTTAGGAAAATAAGGAAATGACATGAAATAGAACTAAATCTAATTATCCGTTTAAATGTATCCATACACAGAGATTAGATGTCAGTGGACTCCCAGAAAAAGCTCAGACTCCCACACATTCAGAGCTTGGTTTGAAGTAGCAGCAGATAAAAAGGGGCCGTGAGGCTATTTTGGTGTTTGCGGCTGAGGGACGCTCGAGGACCGGAAAGCAGTCCAGTTCTTGAAGTACTTTTAAATAAATTGAATAATAGAAAGTGTCTTTACCAATTCACCCAAACCTGTTGATATTGTTTCAGAATTTCTTAAGTGTTTCCATGTAAAAAAACTCTTGTGAAAGCTTAATGTGGTGCTTTTCATAGCATTAGTTATTTTTGTTAAAGTGTCCAAGGACCATGATCGCCTGTGAGACTTACAATGGGCTCTCCTTTCAGTAAACTCAAGAAAATCTCCACATTAAGAAAGAACTGACTTGTTTCTCCCCCTCCAAAATTTGTATTAAATTGAACTGATGGAGATCTGAGAGGTGTTCATATTCCGTATGGAGGAAGACGTGCAAATGATGCTGCTGCCCAGCTACGCAGCATCTTTGAGCAGGTAAACAAAAAGTCTGACCTGGGTACACACTCACTCACACGGCGGAAGTGGGTGGGGGTCCTTGGAAAGACAGCTACTATGAAAATGATGGATTTTAACCATTACACATACATGAAGAAAAAAAAGGATGGACAATTTTTTCAAATGTACTAGAAAATGAAAGTGCTAAGTACGCTACACTAGCTTGAACAAGCTCTTTTTTTATAGTTGTAAGAGAGCTTTGAGGAGGGCTGCCCCAGGTCCCCACTTCTCAAATCACAGGATCCTCCCAAATCAATTGGGTTTACCCCCTTGATACAATAGCTGCAGGCAGAGGAGATGAGAGTCAGACCACTGTTCTCTCTTCTCACTTCAAGGAAAGCACTGACAGTGCAAGTTGACTTGGAAATGCCTGAAAACACACTGTGGACTTGTTTCTGACCTCGATGTCTGAGTTGAGGCATCACTCGTTTGAACAAATGCTTAAGATATGTGTTAGACACTGTAGGTAAACAGGATCGTCACTGTCTGTGTATATCACGCAACATTCATCTATGGGAACCTGATGAGAAGGAAGACTGAGGATAATGAGAGGAGGGGTTTCTTGAAAATACTGACTTCATAAAGAGTGTGTGAAGGAAATGTCACAGGCAGGATGACAGATTTTTCATTTCAGAAGCCTGTTAATCAGCCTTGAAATCAAGACTCTGACCGAGACATTCCCTGTTTCTGTGAATGAGCTTATCTTATCATGAGCAACAGACATGTTTTACACATTGTAAAAAGTCCCTTCAATAAAGACTTTTATGTCAACTCACAGCATGGAGGGGGCTCAAAATACATCCAACGTCGGTTGTCCCATTGGGATGGATGGCATCCATCCTTTATTGCTCCCTGTCAACTGCGCTCTTTATGAACACTAGTAAATTAACTGAGTCACAGAAGGAACAGTGAGAAAGGATATCAAAATATAATATTCTTGGCTGTGTCCTAGAAATATCACATCAAAACCACAGGCAGCACTCCAGCTATAAAATCGATCTTCCTTAAAAATCAAGTGAACATCTTAGCTCACCTTATTTTAGTCACCAAATTCAGTCGTCATTAAGAACATTTTGCTTAAATATTCAGTAGATGCCTTATTCACCTCTACTACTCATCAAGTATATTTCCAAATTTCCAGCGCAGCAGGAAGATTCCTACATATGCGGAATGTTTTCACGTTATTATAGTTTGGGTTCAATTAACAACGTAAAATAACAATTGAAAGTGAAGTTAATTTTTTCCGCATTCGTCAAGCACCCAATCTCCAACTTGCTGTATATTAGCAAAAACATGTGAAATGTGGATCTCAGTTAAATTTGAACATATTTTCCCATCCAAACATTAGCCCTCTGCCAAACTTAGAAGAAAGCGCATCCTACTCTACCATAGTCTCCAAAAGCGGCCGCAAGATTATAGTTCTGATTGTAGACAGAACTGAGTACATTGTGTTCACTTTCCTGTTCTCTTCATAATTGTTGCAACATGAATAGTTATCAGTGGAAAGTAGTTGGACAATCAAATGACAGTAATCACAAGAGTGTAAACAAATCAAGGAAAACGGGTGGGGAATGAAAAACGAGGCTGTGGATCGTTTCCTTCAGTGGGTTCATGCACTCTGAGTACCAGTTGACCTGAAAATCAGTGGGATCGTCAGGTCATCAAAGGTTAAAGCCTGAGGATCGCTAAGGTCTCAAAAAACATCTCAGGTCACAGATGACAGATTCAGTGACAGAAAACCTAACAAAAATATGTATGTATGTATGTATGTATGTATGTATGTATGTATATGTACATATACCAAATTCCCACAATTTTCTTTTCAGCAAACTTCTTACCAGCTTTCTTCTGCGTGTTAAAATGAGTATCATCTTTCCTTCATTGACTATATTTTATTCCAAAGAAAACTGGTTGTTAGTCAGAATTAAGATAAGTTGCGGGGCGGACCAGTTCCCTGAGTATCTAGATGATGATTTTGCTTAAGTGGAAGGAATCCCATATTGTTATTTTTCATGCAGCTAACCAAAGAAACATGTGGATGATTATGAAAAAATCAGGACAATCCAAGAGAAGTAATAGCCAAACCCTCTGCAGGAAAGCTCAAGGAAGCTCTGAAACATCAGTGAACATAATCTGCAAACTCCATTTCCCACTCTGCCTATCTTGCACTGAAATTTTGTGTCCCTTTCAAAAAGCCCATTGCTTTCCTCTATACCAGTCATATTAACAAAGTTCACTGACTTTCGAAGGACTTCAAATTTCATTTTATTTTGATAGACAAGCTATTGCATTTTAAGTGTAGGTAGCATGTATGCAAAAACTCATGCAACTAAATAAAATTTTCAAGTGTTCTACATCTTAAAGTGTTTTCAACTTATTACACATATACAAACTAAGGAAAATGGTATAGAATAAAAGTCAGCTGAGACTCTAGATAGGATCACTCCCTTCAAAGACAACAAAAAGGGAGAGACAGATGGCCCAAACGTAATCAAAGGCTGGTCATTTTAATTGTCTCTGTCTTGTGGCTGAGCAAAATGAAGTGACTCCATGGAATTGTCAGGAACTCATAACCAAATAGCATCTTTGCACTTGGAGAGCACACTGCATGACCTTACACTTCTTCATTTCCCAAGTCTGAAGCCATGTCTGCTCAGAAGCAGCACAGACTTGGCCCATGCAGCATCCTGACATATGCTCTGTGTGAACATGCACAGGCTATCAGAGACACAACCTTAAAGCCACAGAACATTCTAGAATAACCGAACACTTTCACCTGTCTCTAATCAAACCGTTCATGACTGAAATTTTCCAGTGCAATCAGGCAAGACCATTGGGATTTACATTTTTTGGTTTGTCCACACCAGCACGAATGGCACCGCATCATCATTTCAGTTGCAGTATGAATCGCCTTCTTGCTTACAAATGTCTCATGTAATATATATTCTCCAAAAGGGTCTGATAGAAATACAGAATGGGGAGAGGTAAGCAGGCTTCAGAGGGAAAAAAAGCCGTGTTTGAGTGACTAATGAATTTTATCTGACAGCACAGATGTTTATCAGCTGTAATAGAAGAACTCAAGGCAATCATTGGTTCTCTTAGGGGCCTTTTGATTTTCTGTAATAGTAGTCCTCTAAACTTGTGTTATTTCTACCTTGTGGGGCCACTGTTTTGATGACTCTTGTAAGATGAGAGATCTGATCCTTAAATAACAACTCCCTTTGTAGATGTTTTTGGTTTCTAACATAAAATGATTGAGAAGTACCTAACAGTGATAGCAGCTCATTTTATTTGTGTGTCTCTGGCTGTGTTCCTTCTCCCCCCACCCCCTTCCTTTCTTACCATGTACCAACATACCTTTCAGAAAGCGTAATGGAATGTCTTACTTAAGTGACTTTTCCCACTATTTTAATCTTATATATGATACTCATGAACTCTTGTGATGAGTTTACATTTGAGATCTTATGTAACATTGGTGGTTTACCTTTATTTAGCCCTTTCATCCTGCCCACCGCATTCATCCAAACAACATTAACTTGTTATTATATACTAGCACTGGGTAAGTCACCAGAGACAGAGCTATAAATAAGACATCACTGGCCTCCAGGAGTTTACAACAGATGCTCTTTGGAGGCATATCTCCTCAAGGAAAACTTTTAGAAAACTAACTAGCTTGCCTCCTTCAGCTTCGATGTATTTCCTAATGTATAATCAGACACTTGAGGGTTTCTTAGAGAAGACTGAGAGACTCAAATGATAACTCACTCTTAACCCGCACTCATATATGTCCCCTCCGCCTACACTGCAGTAGATACTCTCAGATTAGACCTTATACCATGTAAGACAGTAAGATATAGTAGCAGATACCCAAGTTTAAGGCCAGGGGACTAAGTTTGGATCCTGATTTTGTACCTCTGTTTTACTGCCTTTAGGAGAAGCCATTCTCGACTTCGCTGCACTTCAGTATCTAATCTAAACTCGGAAGCAACCAAGATTCATTTTCTCCCTGTTCATGCTAAACGGTCAAGCCAATCAATGTATTTTCAGTCTCAGGAAACACAGCTCACCTTCTAACCCCCATGCTTACACATGCTCCTATTCGCCCATTTGACTTCTCAGTGCCTGACATTTAAAGGATTCAGATTTCATTAGCTTATTAATTTTCTTTTTTCTTTTTTCTTTTTTTTTTGAAAGATTTTATTGAGGAATTGGGGGAGGGGAACAGACACTTTGCTGCTGTTTTGTTCTTCAGTCTAGTTGTGGAGGACCTTGCTTCACTGGCCCAAGTTGGCACCATCATTGCACTCTTCCCGGGCGAGGCAGATCAGTCGCCGGCTTCTGGACAGCCGCTCATAGCGGCTACCGGCCGCTCACGCTGGCTGCTGGCTACACGCAGTAGCCCATGGCAACCCACTGCCACAGGGGCTGCAGCCTACACCGTGGCCGGCAACTCATGGCAGCCCAGCTCCAGGCTGAGCTGTTGTTCAGCATCTTAGCTGTGGAGGGCAGTGTCACTGGCCCTCATGTGGGATCTGAACCAGGGCCCTCTGGCGTCCCAAGCCAGTTCTTAACCAGCGCGCCACTGGCCGGCCCTAATTTTCAATCAAGTGATTACAGCATTAAATAGTTTCATGTATGTCTCATCTCTATACATTTTATTTCTAATATAAAGGCAAAATGTTCAGCATAGGATCAGTAAGCTGTATATTTTGTATCACTGTTTCAATCAGAGTGACAAACTTGCCTGAGTCCATTTTATACCCAGTCAGCAGAACAAGAGAAGAACTGTGTCCTCTGAGCAAAAGTCAGTATTTCAAAGAGCTCTAGGTAGTTCCACGTGAAGAAAAATAAATATTTGATTAGATAATAGATGTAGATAAAGAAACTGTATTACCATGCACCCCAGAGTCATGTTAGAAAAGAGCAGACACAAACCTCCCATAAAAGCATAATGGAGAACCTACAATATGTAAACAACTTAGAACTAAAATAAACGTTTGCATTACAAGTTCATCACTTCTTAGAGATAGTTCAAATGTTTTATTCTCCAAGTTAAGATGCTTGGGCTAAGAGAAGGTAAGCTTTATTGAAAACTACACAGGTTTTTGATAAGTTAGCTTTGTTTCCCAGGGCAGGCCTGCCATTGTACCAACCTACGGGCGTGAGCATCACAACAAGAAGGGCATCGGCTGCAACCGCTCCATTTCAGTGGTGCTTACTCTCAGCTACACATCAAGACAAAATGTGGAGCTTTTGAAAAATATATGGATTCCCCAGACCCTACCCCAGACCTATGAGATCAACATTTTCGAAACTTGGACACCAAAGTCAGTATTTTTTAAAGCCTCAGGATGTACTCTTATACAACTGCTCCTTTCTAGAATTGGTCAGCACCAGGCCCAGCACTGGAGCGCTCTTCTATTTGGAACAGATTTTTAGAGCTCCTCCCAAGCCCCCCCAAAATGCCTTAAAATATTCCATATGAAAATCGGAATATGAATAAGGGTGAAAAGCAGAAAGATCTACCAAAATGGTAACTATAAGGGGAAACTATGAAATTAATAAACCAACATCTTACACAAGGCTAAAAATAAGCCTTCCTGTTTTTTAAATTCTTATATTTTAATGAAAATCTTGTTCATAAGAATGGAGTGAGGAATCTCTCAGGGGCATGTTCTCGGTAGGATCCAATACTACAGTATACAGGAAGTTATATGAGTATATTGATGCTAAATTTGTCTGAATTCGCAAGCTTAGTGAAGCAGGAAATAAAATATAATGCTTAGTTTCCCACTCTGTGCAGAAAAAAAAAAGATTATTGGCATCCTAAGGTTTGCCTTCAATTCTCAATTAATATTCATCAAAGCAACTATGAACAAGCTCATCTTTCAGAAAAGTTTCCAATAAACTAAAAAAAAAAGGAAATTTCACTTATACAGAGAGTCATCTCCCCAAATTAATAAATTATATTCATTTCAGCATAAAATGCAATGAATCATCTGTCATGCCATCACTTCTACTTTTTAGGCTTAATATGATTGAGTTTGCTTGCATTTCTTATTATTACCACCATTAATGCTATTCAGGTGCATTCTAGCATGTTCTAGCGAGTCTGAACCTTTCCTAGTCAGCCACAGACAGGCTGCAGTCTTACTCATGGCTGAGTGACGTGCTCTGGCAGCCACAGTGGTCCATTTCCTGAGCAGTGGAGGTCTACGCTGATTCTCTAACATTTCTTCTGTGAATTCACTCAGAAGACATCGGCTGGTGACTAGATTTCTTCAGCCCAGTGGAAAGCAGATTGGAGGAGCTGTTTGTTCATTTCAGGCAAAAACAGTTTGATGACTTGCTAATGATTTTTATGACCTTATTTTATTCAGTTGATAAGGCCCATAGGCTATTAGGCTGAGTTCAAAGAAACCAGTTGACAAGACATTAATATGCTGACCATTAATCAAACAAAAATAAAAAAATTGAGCACCTAATTTTATTAGTCCGTTGGGGTGCAATAATAAAATCCCACAGGCTGGGCAGCTTAAACAGCAGCAATTTATTTTCTCACAGTTCTGGGGCCTGGAAGTCTGCAATCAGGCTGCACATATGGTCGGGGTGTGATGAGCGTTCTCTTCCTGGCTAGCAGAGGGACACCTCTCTGTGTCCTCACATGGTGGGAAGGTGAAAGGTCACTTACTGGGCACTAATCCCATCAGGAAAGCCCCACCTTTATGACCTCATTTAACCCTAACTACCTCCCAAAGACCTCATCTCCAAATGCCAGTCAAACTAGGGGGTTAGGGCTTCAACGTAAGAATTTTGGGGAGACACAAACATTCAGCACATAAGCACTACTGTATGTCAACAAGGTCACCCAGTTCTAGGAAGGTTATTGGACAGGAAGATTCCAGCCACCACTACTCAGCAGGGAGAGTGAGGAAAAGATTTATGTTTAATGGCTTTAGATAAGTCAAGCCATGTTGCTGAGAAATAGGGAATCCATTTGATTGGCAGGTGACAAGTGGAGAGGTTTATCTTAACTTAAAAGGTTTCAAATTTGCCTCTCATTGCATTCTGGCTAATTATTATTACTTCAGAGAAAAGGCAAGCCGAGTGATCAGTTTAGAGAAGCAGAAAAGTAATGCTTTGTCCTGTCATTTTCTATAAGAAGAAGAGGTGGCCAGCAATTAGAAGACAATACCAGATGAAAGCAAAACCCTCCAAAGAACATGGCAAATCAATACTGGTAATTCAGTAGAAACCTTGAATAAGTGTATAAGCTTAAGAATGCACTTATAAGATTAAAAATGCTTTAGCGACTAAGTGTCCTGAAGCAAGAAATGGGCATTGTACAAGACAAGTGGACCATCACAGTGAATTCCAGAAATCTACAAGAAAATTTCAGTCCTGACATGAACTGTTTCTATAACTATAGTAATTAAAAATTATCACCAAACAACGAGTATTGGCAGGGATGTGAAGAAAAGGGAACCCTGGTGCACTGTTAGTGACACTGCAGTTGGTGTAGCCACTGTGGAAAACTATGAAGGTTCCTCAAAAAGTTAAAAATAGAACTACCATATGACCCAGAAATTCCACTCCTGGGTATTTATCCAAGGAAATACAAAACACTAATTTGAAAAGATATATGCATCCCTATGTTTACTGCAATGCTATTCACAATAGCCAAGATATGGAAGCAACCAAAATGCCCATAATAGACGAATGAAGAAAGAAATTGTGGTATATTCATACAATAGACTATTACTCTGCCATAAAAAAAAATCTTACCATTTACAATAATATGGATGGACCTAGAGAGCATCATGGTAAGTGAAATAAGTCAGACTGAGAAAGACAAATACCATATGATCTTACTTATATGTGGACTCTAAAGAACAGAATAAATGAGCAAACAAAACACAAATAGACTTAGAGATACTGGGGGGGAAATCTGATGGTCTTAGGTGGAATGGGGGTTGGGGGATGGGGGAAAAGGTGAAGGGATTAGGAAGTACAAATTGGTGGTCACAGAACAGTCACAGGGATGTGAAATACAGATGGGGAATATAATCAATAATGTTGTGAAGATGATGTAGGGTGCCAGATGGGTACTGGACTTATCAGGGGGACAGCTTCATAGATTATATAAATGCCTGACCACTGTGCTGTACACCTGAAGCTGATGTAAAATAACACTGAATGTCAACTATAATTAAATAGTCATGGGATGTAAAGTACAGGGAATATAGTCAATGGTATTATAACAGCTATATACAATGCCAGAGGGGTAGCAGATGTGTGTGTGTGTGTTGGGGGGGGGTGTTATCACCTTGTGAAGGGTGTGAATGTCTAGTCATTATGTTGTTTTGTACACCTGAAACTAATATAAAAAATTGCAATTAAATTAAAAAATAATAAAGCTCAATAGAAACCTAGGTGGCGTAAGGAATGAAGATGCGGGAGTGGAGTCTGGCATTCCCTCTAGGTGATGTCAACATTTTCTACATCTTCATATCCCTTTAGCTGAGTGAAGCTGTTTAATAAATACGTGTTGGAGACATGAATATACGGAATACAGTAGAGTAAAAATAAATATTTTTCTGGCATATATTTGACTATAAAAAAATTATCACCAAATTTTTAGGGAGGAAGACCTGAAGCCCCATACCAGAAACCAATTTTAATACCAGAACTTTCTTGAGAAATCTGGGAATATTTCTCAAACATAAACTGGTACATTAAACTACAGCTCCCATGACAGACTATGTGGTTAGCCAATCTCAGTACATTCTTTTTCACATTGATATAAAGTACTGAGTTAAAATTTTTTGCACACAGTACCTGGGTCAGGTGGACCCTTCCTATAAGACTCAATATTCAGTTACCCAGAGTGGGCAAAACAAGGCAGACAAACCTCTTTATAAAAATAATTCTGGGCTGGCCAAGAGGCGCGTTGGTTAAGAGTTGGCTTGAGATGCCACCTCTGAGCAGCAGGGCCCCAGTTCAGATCCCACATGAGGGCCAGTGATGCTGTGTCCTCTATAGCTAAGATGGTGAACAACAGCTCTCAACCTGGAGCTGGGCTGCCATGAGTCACCGGCGACGACGTAGGCTGCAGCCCCTGCTGCAGTGGGCTGCCGTAAGCTACCATGAGTGACCGGCAGCGGGCATGAGCTTTCGTGAGCTGCCAAGAGCCACCGTGAGCGGCCGTCTAATGGCCAGCGACGGATCTGCCTCAGCTGGGAAGAGCGCAATGATGATACCAACATGGGCCAGTGAAGCGACGTCCTCCACAACTAGACTGAAGAACAATAGGACAGAAACTTGTCAGTTCCCCTCCCCCAATTCCCCAATAAAATCTTTAAAATACATATATATATATATACATATATATATATATATATATATTAGCCAAGCTTACTTCTAGATATGATAACAACTACATGAAATAATCATGCTAAGAATAATGATTAAGATGAAAAAGTACTAACAATTTTAATAGAAAAGAATAATTAGAACCAACAATGCTTATGATTTAGATGCCCGTGATGAGATGTATGGAATCTTATTCGGCACTCAAGTTGCTGTATGGAGACCAAATAGTACTCAGGTTCCCAACATTCTTAGTTCACAATACCTTCGGTGCTTCTGGAATTTTTTCATGATGCCCCTACAAGAAATACCTAACAATTTCCATGTATTGAGTAGTTAGGTGCAAATGACTTGGGTATAGTAGCCTACATGGTATCTAGGAGATGTGGCTCCACAAAAATTAAAATATTCCAGTGTGAACCCAAAAGTTACTACCCCAGAGTGTTTCAGCACCCAGTTTGGGAGCCACAGGTGTACTGGATTGGTTAATTCAGGTTTTTGAGCCACACTACCTCGATTTGAATCCTAATTCCATTACTTAGGTAAGCTATGCAATTTGTGTAACTTGTATGTAACCTTTTTGTGTTTTAGTTTACTCAATTATAAAATGGCTCTGATAACAACACTTACTTTACAGAGTTGGCATTACGAGGGTTCAATTGAGGTCTATGTGCCAAGAAAGTACCCAGGTTCTTAGCTCCATAAATGTTGGCTATTTTCATTATTGTTGGGCCTAATACATCTTATGTATTCCCTTTCTTATGATTTCCATGGAGAGCATCAGATATTCCCAGGGAAAACTGTATGTAAGAGTGGGTACAAGTTTTCATTTCTCACTCCTTTGTAACAAGTTGGAGTTGCAAAGTTATGAAGAGAGTCTTATCGAGGGGTCTCCATGGGTATTTCCTCCCAGGCAGGGCACGGCAGAAACAGAAGCAGGTCCTTGTTTAATTACGTCTTAGTCATGCAACTAGCTGGACTTTCCAAGAAAATAATGCCTCTATCTCTTTAGTGTCTAATTAAATACAAAAAGAAATGAAGAAGTTAGCCAAGTTTTTTGTGGTAGATATGAAGAGTTTCCAGCTCACTCAATGGGCCTGCATTTCTCACTCCTGCACATGGATCAACACGAAAAGGCAGTGGGATGATGATGAGTTTTTAAAAAGAAATTCCTGAGAAAGGAAAGCAGTAAATGCAATGAGCTTTTACAGCTCTCTACTGGTCCACTATATTTATTTTGCTTTACTGAAGCACTTAGTTGGTTTTAGTTGCAGGATAGAGTTAAGAGGATATAAGCATACAAATTCCAAAGTTTGGTCATTACACCTCTCAGTTTTAATACTAACATTCTCTTTATGACAGTTTTGTGATATTAGCTGTACATTTCTAGCTATTACAATGATTTTAAACTTTGGCAATCTTCCTCTTCCTAATAGGAACCTGAAACATTTGGGACAACCTCAGGAACACGTGATCAACCTTGGTCAACATGTTCAACACGTTTCCCTTAACCTGCAGCACTGATGTAGGGATAGACCACACCCCTTGCTCTGGCCAATGGAACTGGGTGAACAGAAGGCTCACCACATACTGGCTGAACCTTTAAGTGTGCCACCACATTTGGCTCTGCCTCTTTTGTCCTCCACCATCAGAACAGCATATCTTAAACTGGGGCTTATGACGCTCATCCCTGCTCTCCAAGATTGTAGTCTACATGTGATCATGACCCCCAATTTCTTTACATCTGAAATGTGAATTTCCAGTATTTCACTCCCTCTCTGACTACAACCTACTGCCACTTCAGCTTTTTTTACTTTCTTACTCTGGTAGCACACAGCTTTCAGATGAACTGAGCCCTCCAGAGCTTAACATCTCGTGCTTCATTCAATCCAGTATCTCCCTCCCTGGCCCCATTCCTTTCCCTCCTAAAAGGTTCTGGTCATCAATTCCAATATGTAAGTGGGGGGAAGGGGGAGTTTCCCACACTAACAAGCAATTCTCCAACAACAGCTGGGTGTCCCACCATTTAACCCAATTCTGACACCATCTACCCAGAGATAGCATCAGATCCCACAGTTTAAGGGCTCAGGACTACAACACCGCCCCCACCCCTCCACTTCAGACTCCAATCACCAGTCCATGTTGTCACCTGTACTTCTGACAGACCAGATACATCCAAGTTCCCACAACCCCCTCCTTGGGTTTGATTAATTTGCTAGAGCAGCTCACAAGATTCAGGAATTCTATTTACTCACTAGGTTACAGTTTATTATAAAAGCATCTGACTCAGGAACAGCCAGATGGCGAGGCACTGGGGAAAGGGCATGCTACTTTCCCCTATCTTCACTTGTTCACTAACCCAGAAGCTCTCCAATCCCAGAACTTTGGGGTTTTTAATGGCGGTTTCATTATTTAGCAGTGATTGATTAAATCATTGACTATTGGCAATTGATTCAACTTCTAACACCTCTTCCCTCGTCACAGGTCTGGGGTAGGACTGAAAGTTCCCAACTCTCTAATCACATGGTTTATTCCACCATTCCACTGCTCCCATCTTCAGGTGCAGTCCAAGATTACTTCATTAACATAACAGAAGACACCTTTATGGCTTTCATCATGCAGGCAATTCTAAGGGTTTTTAAGAGTTCTGTACCATAATTGGGATGAAGGCCAAATATATCTCTCTTACTATTAATCACAACATCACCCCCTAGTCTTCCGACAGGGATCCCTTAATGCAAAACAAGTCAAATGATACTGGCACATTACTAGAATCCCATTCAGTCCTTTATAATTGGCCAGTTCATCATGTCTTATGAAATGTCTCTCAGAGTGAGGCCCCTCAAGTTTGAAGGTTTCCATCAATCTTGTCAGGTTCCAAATGTAGCAGTGATGTCAGCAATACATGGCTTCCACCCTTCTGACATCTGGCATAATTGGGTTAAGAGGCAATATCATCTCTTGCTCCAAACCTCTTTTGAAGTGTTCATCTAATATCGGATTTCCCTCATTGTATCCTATTCATTGGTACAAACATAACCCGTATTTATTCATCTCTTACTGTCAGCTACTATTTTTCCTTCTCTCCCTTTATACCCAACCTTCTCCACCTTTGGAAGGACCATTAGGTTCAGCCACTGGGCTGGTCTTGGCAGCGGCGGCAACAGGAGTCTAGCAAGTCCCTCCCCTCATCTGCTCCTGTTCACAAAAAGTTACAGAAGTGATACAAGCAGGTATTCACCACCAGGCAGCAAGGCTGAATTCACTGCTAGTCCCAATTAGCCAAACATCCTGTTCTATCAGGCCCTTAGGAATATGACACAAAGGTTAAAAGCACAGGTACAGTTCCTTGCTTAGGGATTGTCCCCACTTCCCACCCTTGCAGCTGTAGCCCTGGCTCTGTGACCATGGCATCAGGTGGGGGGGGGGGAAGTTGAGGTGATGCAGGAAAGGAAGTACACCAGCATCTTGCCACGCCCTCTGCCTCAGATCTACTGGGAAAACAAGAGAAATCCGTCCAGTGGGGACACTCCTTTGGCCTCACTTAAGTTCATGCTGAGTGTGAGCACACACTCATGAAAGTGTGTAAGCCAGCCCTTCATGCCTTTATCTCCCTCCATTTTAGACGCCCAACGTGTCAGCTGTCCTTCCCATTCTCTACGAAACCAGTACTCTGAGGAGAACTTCCCTCTGTGCACGGTAGGGCGTCATGGGCTATGCAGTGAGCCTTGGTCTGAAGAGACAGCGGCCAGCTTGCATGCGAAACCTATCAGCTGCTTCCCCTGGGGTGTCCCACGGACCGTCCCCTTCTCAGGACAGACAGGTCTTACAGCAACTATTATCCAGGCCACCAGGCTGGCTGTCCCTGAGGGCATAACCGTTTGTGTGTGTGGATCACACAGAGCCACCTGTGGTGGCTCCACAGTGAGCTGTGGATCCCTGATCAACCCGAGCACGGTTTCCGCTCCGCAGCTCCTACATGAGTCACTCGCATAGTCCACTGTAGCAGCGCTCTCCTCCCCGTGGAAGTCATGGCCCTCAATAAGCAAACTCCTTTTATCTTCAACTCTAACCTGACCTGTTTCCTCCCTTTCCGTTCCTCAGTGAACCTGGAGGCTCCCCCCGAAGACACTGACAGTAAAGGCTGACTTTTGCTCAAACCTCAAGTACTCACGGTCTAGAGGTGAAGTGATCACGCTTTCTTCCCTCCCTGTTATCGCTTCCAAATTTTTCACCTTCTTCCTCCTTTGAATTAAATGCCGCCAGACCATATACCTCTCCCCTACCTTGGCCATTCCTGTCACCTACAGCACCCTGATTCCTCTCTCATTTGTTCGCTATTTTATTCATTGATTCACTCCCTCCCTCCTTATTCCTATTCCTGTCACCCCTGTGGGTGATTTCAACATCCACATGGATGACTCACCAAATAACCTGTCCTGTCAACCTTCTCTCCTAACTTCAATTATCCTTCCCAGCCCCACTTCAGCACCCCAGAGTCTTACCCTTGGCTTTGTCCTTACCAGTAACCTCACCCCCCACCATACATCGGCACTCACAAATCCTCTTTGAAAAAAAGGAACCAAGGGATGAATGAATGAATGATGACTCTAGGAATCTATGCTAAGAAGACAATCAAACTGCAAGGATGTCCATCCTAATGCTATTCAAATAGCAAAAGAAAAAATGAAAACAATCTAAATGACCAACAGATTGACTAAATTGTATAATATCCATGTAAAAGAATAACAAATAAAAGAATAAAAACAAGAATTAAGTAGTAGATCCACATTACTGATTTGGAAAAATGTCAGCTAGATACTGTTGAATGAAAAAAGCTAGGTAAACAAAAAAAAACCTCAAATTGTGCACTCATTTATGTAAAATAACGCATATACAACATTATACATAATCTATGCATTTACACACACATATGTGCAGTCAGATATCTGGAATGATATCTGGAAATACTAACAGTGGTTACCTGAGAAATCTGGGAGTAATTTTTACTTTCTTCCTATACTTTTCTGAATCATTTAAATTTTTATATAAGTAGATATTATGTTCATAATCAGAAAGTAGAGACTAACATTTCTACTCCTGGTCTTTGGCTCATCAGATAGACAATCCCAGTATTTTTCCAAGTGATTTTTGAGGGGGGGGGGAAGGGCAGCTTTTCAGTACACTGATTCTGAAGCTCTCTATTTTCATTTCATTTAGTTTTCCCATCTCTTGTTTTTCTTATTGTTATTGGGAATGTGGAAAGATTGTTAGCATTGCAAAAAAAATGGAATAAAATAAATCCAAAAAATATTATTAGGCTAAGCTTTTCAAAGTGCATTTTAATATAGCATCAAACATGCTCACATTTTTATTACTGATTATAATGTTCAACAGCCTATGACACAACAATTCAGACTTTTTGGCAGACGGAGCCCAGTTTCCATTTCTTTTAGTACAAGATGTAGGGTGTGGAAACTTTCTACTTCCTTGGAAACTCTTCTGAAAACGGGTTTTCACTCAATTCAGCCTCTAAGTGTTTAAGAGGTGACTGAATTTCTGAAAGTGGTCTGACTGTTTTAGTGCCGCTGGCAACCGCTGTAACTTTCGCACTATGTGAAAGGGGAAAAATCCATATTATTAAAAATTTGCCCTAGAACTCTTTCCCATTTCCTCTTTTTTTTCACTGAGCACAAAATATCAGGATCATTTTCCTATGGAAACATTTAAACGCTGCATCAAAAATTATTTATTTAAATGACTAAATCTCTGAATAATAATGATCATCATCATAACAACATTATTGAGAAGGCTCCAAAGAGAAGCGCTGCCTAAATTCCATGTGGGTTTTTTTTTCTTTTTTTTAAACCACTATACTACTCAATAGGAGATCCATTTCTATCCAACTGCCTGAGTGAGAGTCAACAAGATGCCTAAATTGCATATACTTTTTATGGAAGAAAACAAAAGCACCACCTTTAATTCCTTAAGAGGGCAAGAGATATTATAATGAATTTCTTGAAATGGAAATACCTTTTGTCTGCTTCAATCATTCAGCAGGAGGTTGGCTTCCTAGGACAAAATCCTAAAAATAGGCAGCTTTTCTGTCTGATCCGGAGTCGCCCTTTGCTTGTGTGGACTAATGAGGTAGAATTCCAACTACTCAAGGAGTCCTTCTGCGTTCTCTGCTAATGGGCTACACGAGGGAGCTGGCCGTGAATGTGGGGGGTGGCTGGGGACCGGGGACTAACTCTGTTTCCAGAACTGTCCTTCCCACAGGCCAGAGTGAGGAGGGGAAGGGCAGACCATCTGACTGATCCAAATCGTCCTGCATACTTTGGTGCATCCTCAGGGGTCCAATATGGATGCCCCTAAAGCCCCTGCGAGTCTACACTGACTTTTTAAAAATATCAGTTCCCATGGCGTCAATTATCAAATTATCCCTGATGCACGGATACATCTAAGGCCTCAGCTCCACACCTCACTGCACCCCTGAACACCAGGCCCACATGGGTAAGTAAACGCCTTCCTGCAAACTCGGCATGTCACTCACCTCGGCACAAATCGATTCTATCCTGTTCTTCACAGATCGGATCCTTCTCTGAGCTCCCTATTTGGTGACGGCCATCACGCAATATCCTTCGATGCTGATGTCTAAAACTGAAACTTCAGAGTCACAGTTAACTCTCCCCTTTACCCCACCTTTACAGACTGTCTTCAAGGCCCTTAACCCCACCGAGGCAATGTCTCTGGGATCTGTTACCACCTTTCTAATCTAAGTGTTGCTTTCACAATCAAGTCCCTGTTACCTCTTCTCCGGACCATGGATTGGCAAACTACGGTCCACAGGCCAAATCTTGCCTGCTGCCAGTCTTTGTAAATAAAGATTTATTAGATTGTCTAAGGCTGACTTTGCACTACAAAGTCAGCATTCAGTAGCTACAACAGGCATTGTAAGGCCCATGAAGCTGAACACATTTACTATCGGGCCCTTTATGGAAAAAGTTTACAGCCCTAGACTAGACCACAGCACATGCCTCCTAAGAGTTTATATTGCTTATACACCAAATAGAGAGGGATTAATTGATACTTAAGCAAAAGAAAGGAAAGAAACATAAACGCAACATTTCACTCCTCAATAACCATTATAAATATTTTTATGCTTTTTCTAAGCATATACATTCATATTATTTCTTATAACTGAATCAGATTATACATGCTCAATTTTCATAAATTGAATCTTTCCCGTAAGCAATATTTAATGAAGACTTTTTTCCTTTTATAAGCTTTCATGGTTATGTAACATTCAATATTACAAAGATTATTTGTGTTCTAAAGTTTTTGGTATATATTTTCAAATTGTCTAAATTTCAATGTTCAAATTGCCTCTGGATAGATTATTCTTTTAATCCCATCAAGACTGGGATTAAAAACTAACCCAAGCTTTAATGTCACCAATTCTAGCCAAATACTGGTATCATTTCTTTTTTTAATGACACGATAGCTCATTGCTATTTTTACCTTTGTTTCCATGCTTAATTGTAAAATTGAATATTTCATATATTGAATAACCATTTGTATTTCTCCTCATATGACTTGATTAGGATTATTATTTTCCACTTTGCAAATTCAGTGAACACTTTTCTCTTAGTTACTTACTGGTACTCTTTTTTTTTTTTAAGATTTTTATTGGTGAATTGGGGGGATGGGAACAGTGCTGGGGAATTGGGGGAAGGGGGACAGACAAGTTGCTGTCGTTTTTGTTCTTCAGTCTAGTTGTGGAGGACGTTGCTTCACTGGCCCAAGTTGGCACCATCATTGCGCTCTTCCCGGGTGAGGCAGATCAGTCGCCGGCTTCTGGACGGCCGCTCACTGCGGCTGCTGGCCGCTCACGCTGGCTGCTGGCTACACACGGTAGCCCATGGCAACCCACTGCCACAGGGACTGCAGCCCACGCCGTCGCTGGCGACTCACAGCAGCCCAGCTCCAGGTTGAGCTGTTGCTCAGCATCTTAGCTGTGGAGGGCAGTGTCACTGGCCCTCATATGTGGGATCCGAACCGGGGCCCTCTGGCATCCCAAGCGAGTTCTTCACCATCGCGCCACTCGGCCAGCCCGCTTACTGGTACTCTTAATAAAATAACCATCGTCATCCGGGACCACAAGGTGGCCATTCTTGATCCCCAGGCTTACGAATTAAAAACAAGCTGTCTCCTCCATACATACCCAATGTAAACAACAGTAATTGTGAATAAAACAAAGACAATACTAGTGATGTAAGCATTTTATACATCCCATGAGCAGTCTTATTCCTGCTTTATAAATAAGAAAATTGAGGTACAAAACAGTGAAGATCCCAGGGCTGGATAGTCTTCAAAATCCATCCTTAGACACACCATTACACTAAGAGCAAAGGTACAACAACCCTCTGTTTATCACGTTAGCTGCAAATATTTTGGGCAGTTGTCCTTTTAACTTTGTTTTGTTTGTTTTTGTAGTTTTTTGTTTCTTTGTTTTGCCATATAGAAATGTCCTATAATTATATAGTTAAAGGTAATCACTTTTTATAGTTTCTTTCCTTAGTATTATGTTTGGAAAGACCATCTTTGCCACAGAATTACTTATAGTTTCTCTGTTTTTAAGTAACTTACTACATAAATTCTTCTGAAAATTATTTTGGTATTTAGTGTGAAAGACCTATGTGTACATGAAAATTTAATGGACAGAGTTTTCTACTTCTGGAATTTGACCTTTAATAAAAATGTTGAGACACAAAAGGTGAAGGCAAAAATGTGAAGGCAAAAGCAAGACACCAGATGCCATTAATAGTCACTAGCGTTGTGTCCTTCTGGGCTCACTCACCCTTTTAGACTTGAATTACTTATAAGTAGAGTAAAATCTATATAAATGTGAAATAAAAATAAGTATGGAAAAAGTAGATTATTAAATAGAGATTAGTGCCACAGTGGACCATCCATTTAGAATAGGTGTTATATCTCAACTTTTTACTGTCCACATGTAAAAGTTCCAGATGAGTAAGGTTTAAAAATACTAGAGAAAATAACGTTGCCTCATCTTTATTAACTATTTTTATTTTATTTTATTGTGGTAAGAACACTTCACATAAGATCCACCCTCTTAACAAATTTTCAAGTGTCCATTATAGTGTTAATTATAGGGACAATGGTGTACACCAGATCTCTAGAACTTTTTCATCTTGCATAATTAAGACTTCTGGCCCTGTATCTCGGTGCATTTCATTTTATTGCATGTTTATATCATCATATACGAAAACAGTCTTTTAAAAAAAGACTTTGGGGCATAAATCAGGGGTTGGAAAACCATAGTGCATGAGACAAATACATCCCACAGGCGGTTTTTGTAAATAAAGTTTTATAGAAACACAACCATGCATATTTACACATTGTCTATGGTTGTTTTTACGCTACAACAACGCAGTTGATAGCCGTGACTTATGGCCCACAAAATCTAAAGCATTTACTCTGATTCTTTAAGAAAAATTTTGCCCACCTCTGATTTGGCTAAATACTAACAAAACCCACCTTACTGTGTTTGTTGTGACATAGTGACACTTTGCAAGTGTAAAACATTGCACTTTCACAATGTGTAGATATGCTACAACCTACATAATTATATTCATAAGCAAACATAGATTGAAATAGAGCTGCTAGATAGAGTTTAGCCTTTTTCTCCAGTATTTATTCAAAATAAATTTATCAACACTCTCCCAAAGTATGCACAGAGCAATCTTCTTGGCATTCTCAATATACACACATGAATCGGATTAAGTCTCCGGTTGCAGAAAAGTTAACCCCATATTAGCAATTCTGAACCATCACTCACAAAGCTGTCAGATACATATTCTTAGAATCAATATCTGATTATGTAACACACCTTCCCCCAAATCTTCAGTCACATCTCAGACCCCACAGGGGAAAAAAAGGTAATTTTCTTCAGCATTCCAGATCCTATATGATCTAGTTACAACCTACCATTTTAACTCATTCCTTGCTATTTCTCCATTTCAACAAAATAACCTCTTCAGCCTCTCCAGGAGACAGCCTATAGTTTTGTTTCCTCCTGCCTTTTCTTTTCACACCTTCCATTTGCATTGAATGCCTGTCCAAACTGGACACGTTATCTGCCAACAAGCTCAAATCTTGTCTTCTCTCGGAAGATTCCATGAATCCTTCACCAGGAATTCTCTTAGGCTGTCATTTCATGGTCTGCATGATTACTGCACTAATTACTCGGAATTATAACACACACCTCACATCCACACAACAGTTCATAACCTCCTAAGAGACATGGACACAACCTATTCAGTCGCAGAGCTCGGCAAATAGAACAAGTGTTTAAAGTATTGGTTAAATCAAATTGCATGAAAGATGCTTCAGCATTAATTTACCCACTTGTCTCTTTCATCTGTCCCACTTTTCTTTCCTCACATCCTTGGGCACCTATGTGACATTATTTATTGCAGCACTGCAATGCGTTATTCATATCCTAGAGCTTTTCCATGGAATGATTAATTTGGAGAATAAAATATCTGGCAGTTTTCAGTTTTTCTTGCTCAACATTTTGACTAAAAATATTGGATAACAATTAACAGAAGGACTCTTAAAGATAATGATATTTTATGAACTTGTAGTCGAAGACATCTTAGAAAAAAATGTTTTTTAAAAAACTAACTTTTCTGAACCAGATAAAGTTACTGGTTTAAAGGACAATAACACAGATAGTCACAAATATTTGCAAGCTTAAAGCTATACATCCATGAAAATTTACAATAAAAGAGAAACGTCTATGTATTTTCAGGCACCCATTGGTTTCATTTGTCTTACAGTCTATTAATAGAATTTGTACTCCTCAAAAAAAAATGCATAGGTTGTTAGTTGAAGCTGTACCAGAAATACAATTTCAGATAGAAGTAGTACTTCACAATTGGGATTCAAAAGCACGCCTATGACATGATGGAGATCATCTTACTTGAAAATACTATTTATGTCTCCTTCTGAAGAGGACTTCCTTTAAAATTAACTGTCAATCTTGGATGTGTAACACACAGGTGATGGACATAAAGCAGGTAACTGGAAAATCCTGTGTCCACAGGACAATTTGGAAATATTAAAAGAACACACAAGTGTTTTACACTTCTGCAAATTTCTTTAATGTCTGCTGGTAGAATACAGACAGCTGAATTCTCATATGTGCTTGCTTCTTCATTCAAGCTGTTGTGATATAATATTTTGGTCAAAGTATATAAAGAACATCCATCCACATACAGATTTGTAGTTGGAAAAGGGAGGAATATTTTAATAGTTTTTTCAAATAATTGTGAATACTCATCTTTGATACTTCACCAAAACTCAACAGGTGGTAGTTTCTTAAAAATTAGTTTAATGTAGAATCTGAAACGATATTAATGAATTTTTACACTCTGTTACATTAAAAAACATCAGTCTATCCTGCACTTTGAATGCATCTTCTAGTCACCCATGATTTTGCAACAGTATGCACTAGAAAATATTGGTTCACTAAGGTATAAAGATCTTCCAAATATTGATATATTTTATTATTTAATATAAATAATTACACTGTTAATATCACCTCCAATCTCATCAGCTAAGTCTCTAAATAATAAGAAGGTCATAGTACCAGGTATGGGTTTTTGCTTGAAAATTCAAATTTCACTGTTAACATTAAATACTGGATCAGAAATACTGGTTTTGGAGGTTATCCTAAGAAGCACCTGACTTCAGTAAGGTAGGGAATTATGAGGTAAGGGAGTGATATTCCCTAACTTTTTAATAGTCCCCCTTTAACTGCTGCTTAGAGAACTGACCAGAGCGATAGCTGGAAACCAGCTAGAAGAAGGCTTCTGTAACAATCCAGGTAAGAAAACTAACCATGGGTTTCTGTAATTCACGTACTTGCCTGCTAAGAGTCACCTTGGATCGTTTTGAAACACACATTCCTAAGGCTTAAAGTAGAATTCGGCAATTCATATATTTTTTAAGTGCCCCAGGCAAATCTCACAGGCAAATGTGAGAAGCACTGGCTCAGAGCAAGTGGTGATGGGGGAGGCCAGAAAAGACATCAGATTCTGGGAAGATACTCTGAAGGTCAAATGGACAGGAGTAGGTGTTGGATATGTGACAATGAGCAAAGCCAAGGTTGACTCCAACAATTCCGTCATCATAGCTAAAGAGCAGGACGCCAACAATGGGTTTTCTCCTGGTGGACAAACACTGGGGGACCCCCCCCCCAGTACAGACAGGCTAGCTAAAAATCTTACATAGGATTTGCCTAGGCACCCTTCCAACTCACTGGACCAGGAATTTATATGGGTGCCTCCCCCAGGGTACTCATCACACATCCCCTTTTATGGGCCCTGTTAGAAGCCTGTGGAAATCGAAAAGGCTGAGGAGCTTGTAGGGGTGGAAACCACACGTTCAATGCTTTACAATAACTAGGATGCATTCTTTAGGCAGAGCAAAAGTTATCAAAGCAAAAGATGTTTATTAGACAAATTGTACTAGGTTTTTAAAATGTTGAATCTCCTTTTTGATTGCAAATCAATACATATTTAAACAATAATTAGCACAAGTTGCTCCCCAGTTTACCTTTGGGTAACCTTCTTTATGTAACAAAGCCTGACTGGACAAAGTAACAGAGTGGTTAAACAAATGATTCTTTTGCTCATAGGAAATGTCTAAAATTCTTCTTCTAACCCAAAAGAAAGAAATCTTAAATTTGATATGATTTAAATAGATTTTGCAAAGTGATTCATGTTTTTCTAGTGAAGAAAAGTAAACTTCTCCACTATAACTTTGGTGTGTCTTCTTTCCAGAGAGGCGTTTCTTGTTTTGTTCCTGTGTCTTTCTGTATAAAAGCCAATGCATTTTTTTTTTACCATCAAGAGCTGACTTTCTGAATGTAAGTCACATTTCATGGTGTCACTTATGCACGGAACATTTTCCATTTTCCTTAGCTATAGAAAATAAGAACGAAGAAAAGCCACTCCATTTGCCAGAAGTCATGATCAAATTTCAGATGATTTTTTGCACGCCATAATAAGCAAATGTCAAATTTAAGCCAAAGAATCTTCTGAAAATGCTCAGCGATGTTAAGTTACAAGGAAATCCTGGTTTTGCCTTGCTACACTCAGACGTCCAAGTCTATACTGATCAAAGAGCAGCTAAAGACAGGTGCACAGCACTTCACTCCCCAGAAGCAATTTGTCTTCCATGATGCTGGCAGATTTGTTTTAGCAAACGCAGCTACTTTGTGATTGGTGTCACCATTAGCCTTTGACTCTACCATTAATTGGTGGAATCCAGGAATCCAGAATCTCCTTGAACAGTCTCATCTTTCTTCACAACTTGCTAAATATTTGATGGACACAAAAGCATTCAAGAACAGTGGAGAAGTAAGCAGCTTCTAACAAAGGCAGAAGAATTAACCTTCCGAACATCCCTGCCCTTCCAGCTCTTCCATGGGTGCTTGTGTCTTGTCAAGATTCATGACGTAATAGAAGTACATACTTCCACCTCCCGGGAACATTTATTCACTCCTTTGTTCAACAAATATTTAGCACCTTCTACATGCCAGGCAATTTCCTAAATGCTGAGGACCCAATGATGAATAAGAGACAAATTCATTAGCCTTACAGAGCTTACATTCTGGTGAGATGAAGGAAAATAAATAAAAATGACCAAATAATATCATTTCTGATGGTGTAAGTGTTATGACAAAAATAAAGCAAGAACCTGGAACAACAAAAGGGCATTAACGAAAAATCAGTGAAGTGTGAATATGACCTGCAATTTTGTTAATGATATTGGAACCGTGTTAATTTGTCTGTTCAGGATCACTGAGCATGGCTACGTAGGATGCTAACATCAGAGGAAGCAGAAGAAGGCACTTACGGGGAACTCTGCACTGCTTTTGGGATTTCTCCCTTCAGTCTAAAATTAGTTCAAAATAAAAAGTTTAAGTAAAAATAAATAAAGCAGTATAAAGGGAAGAGAGTAACTACTGAGGGCTGAGGGGACAGTTTCATACAGGATGACCAGAGGCCACTTCTTTGAGAGGATGACACTGAAATAGGCTCCCACATATAAAGGTTGAGAAGAAAAGTCTCCTCAATGGAGAGAACACTAAGTGCAAAGGCTGCAAGGCAGGAACGAGCTTCACTAACTCAGGAAAGAGAAAGAAGGCCAGCGTGGATGCTCAAGGGAGCAAGTGGGGAACTGGTCCCAAACCAGGCAGAGACTCCGGTCTGGCCAGATTACACCAGGCTGCGTTGGCTATCAGTGCTGAGAAGCCATTGCAAGTTTTCAAGGAAGAAAGTAATGTGATTTGATTTAAATATTTTAAGTCAAATGAAGACAGAATAGACGGAGATAAGAACAGAAGCCCAGAGATCAGATGAGAGACAACAGTAAAATTCCACAAATTGCTGGGAGAGCAATTTGAACTAAGGGACCCAGAGCAGATACAGTGAATTCTCAGGATCAGTTCTCAAAGTAGAGCCAATAGAATTTACAGGTTAATTGGATGTTGGGTCTGAGAAAAAGGGGGGAGTTTAGTATGACTCCGAGGTGTTTGGCCTGACTTCCATTGAATGGTAACATGGCACATTTAGTGGGGCTTTCAGAACACAACCTAAAACGTAAATGTGGTGCATGCTGAATACTCTAGAATGTCTCAGAGAAGAAAGACCACAATATGTTGATTTGGCTGTAAATATGTGTTTCTCTTTTCATCCTGTGGTGTTTACTCAATCAAATTACACGGGTTACAAATTTCATTGCATCAGAAAACTGATGGACGTTCACAAGGTGGCTTTCCCAGTGGGCAATGATTTTCACCTCACTCTACTTTGGAGCAGGACTTGCCACTTTCTCATAGTCACCATAAAAACGCATTCCTACCAAACATTCCCAGGTAAGATCGAGTGTAATTACTATTTTAAAGGGCGACTGAAAGGAGCATTCTTTCCATCCGTTTTCCTGAGCAAAGGCCCCCCCATGTCTCGTGAACTAAGTGCTCTCTCGTCTCCTCCACTCCGGAGCTGAGAATCTATTCCCTCCTCCTTTCCCTCACAAGGTATTCTCTCTCCTCCGTTTTGCCAAAAAATTCAGTTCTTGCCCCACAGGTGCCTACTCCACTCAGAGAAGCAATCATACTTCCTCTCATTAAGCAGACTACCCTTCTCAGAGGACAGTTTGGGGCAGCAATTGTGACCTGAGCTTGCTTGTTGAGAGTCTCACTCCCTCCACAAGCCTATTATCAAAGTGTCCCTTTCTACCTCCCACAATGTTCTTCCTTAAAGATGTTCCGAAAGGCACCGTTTTCTCCAGGTCATGATAGTCACAATATGATGGCCAGAGAACCTGGGCTATGAAGGGCAGAATATCACGGCCTGCACTAAGGAAAGGGTCCTGATAAGGATATTAGAGGGATATGTGCATCTTGTGGCTTTCAGGAATAACTGTATTCAAGGAGAGATTTCCTCTCTTAGTTTGCCTTTATTTTCTATATTGCAGGTAACCCACTGGGTATGATGGTGTATTCTGTGTTTCTTCCGCACCTACTTCGGATATGTTTTGCAAATTTAATCAGGTTTGCACCCAGGAAGGAAGGGTTTCTCATCCTAAGAATGACAGCAGAAATCTCAAAGTGAGCTCTGGGAATGCATGGCCTGCCGGGAATGATAAGGAGACAGCGCCCTGGAGTGGAAAGAGCGCTAGAGATGGAATTCCAGGACCTCAGTTTCTTCATTACCCAATGAGGATAATCTCAACAGAGCTACTAACAGCCACGAGCCCTACCATTTGTCTGACACTGTGCTATGGACTTCACGTGGACCGTCTCACTCAATCCTCCCAATACCTCTATGAGGCAGAGGGTATTTGGAGCAATATTATTAAAATATTTGAATTATATGAAGGAAGAGAGGCTAAGCGCACTTACATGGGTCATCAGGCAGGGACAGAAGAAGGGTGGGGAGATTTTAATGAATGAAACAAAGGACAAATATAAAGAAGCTTCCATTGCCTATGGGATCATGGGAGTGCTGGTAGTTGAAACAGGAAGATAGATAGTTATAGTTTTTCCAGTTAGATGTAGATAGATAGATGTAGAGATAGAGATAAGATAGAGATAAGATAGAGATAAGAGAGAGAGAGAGAGAGAGAGAGAGAGAGAGAGAGAGAGAGAGAATATGAATGAATCTGTCCCATAAAAGGTGAAGCTATAGATGATATAGATTAGATATGGAACTAGATATATAGACATAAAGATAGAGATGGAGAACGAGATAGATAGAAATAGAAAGATAGAGATAAGAGAGAGAGAGAGAGAGAGAGAGAGAGAGAGAGAGAGAGAGAGAATATGAATGAATCTGTCCCATAAAAGGTGAAGCTATTGAGGCTGTATGACATTGTTCCAGGTATATAGTCAATCACATGTAGCTACCAAATTTGGCACAGAGGACTAAGCAGGTGTCATTATGCTTCTTCTAATGTTAAAAAAGCAAAGGACAAAAGACTGCAATCTAAATATTCATGAAGGCATGGGACTAGAGCTGTGTGTGCTGCTTAAAGCAGCTGGTGAAACATGTTTTGGGGCCTGGAAATAGAAGACACTTAAGTCAGGCTGAATCAGATAAAGCAAGCCGCTAGTGATGCTAGAAAAAGAAAAAGATGTCAGGGTTTAGAGCATGATGTTGGCCAGGCAACGAGAAAGGTGAATGCAAAAGACACGGGTTTAGAGTCTGCAAGCTCACTTCAAATCACAGCTCTGCTACTAACTTGCCTTGGGCCAGATTTAAACTTATCTGAGCCATGGATTTCCAAGAGTAAGATGACTGTAATAGTTTTATCTATTTCCTAGGGTTGTTGTGATTAATATAATGAGAAGATTTAGGTAATGTGCCTACACAATACCTAGAACATTATAGATGTTCATTGAATAAAAATATTCCTCTACTTCACATTCCTCTCTTTACTGACCACACCTGCACACGCCCTCATGCCCAGAGTTTACAGCAAATGTTCAGAGAGCAATACATGCCACAGAGCACACATATCATCCTTGCAGGGACTTGAGGATGGCACACACCTCACAGATTCAAATAGAAATGTTCTTACCTTCCAGCTACCAACGCTGCCAGGGGCTTTGGATCACATGACTTAGGAGGCATTGCAAAATGTCAGTTTTCCGTGATATCTTTATTACAATATGTGGTGTTCATGGGCTTTAATTTTTCCTAGTTAAGTCTTTTTTCCATTATAGCAAATTAAGAATGCAAGATAACGATGATTACTAGTTTGTTCAGGAATATATTTCCTGGAAAATAATGGTTTTATAGAGGTTGAGTCAAACAAGAAAAAAAATGTGATAACCACCCCCCCCCGAATAATCAGCAATTATGATTATATTGTATTCCTGTGTACATAGGGTTGTCTATGCGAGGTATCAAGATTGATAAATTTCACATTAAAAAAATGGAAAGATGGAATTTTACATGCAAATCCTCACTCTGAGTCTTCTTTTCAATTAAAAGTACCAATCTAAAATATGAGAGGTAATATGGCATCAAATTACTTTAAAGCAGCTAATTAAGGCAGCACATCGCATCATCCTTTTTCTCCAAAAGTATACCTTAGTCCCTTCCGAAATTTACTTGTCATTTATAAATAGCAAAGTAAGGACTTGATTCAAATATCTGATTAACTTGGACTTTGAGCCTATAGAACAGACATGACCATGGATGAGTCCCGTGAAATGGAGTTACGGAGTCCCTAGCCCACAGAAGTGATGGTTTTCCATGCCCTATAATACGCATCATTCTTTCTATTCTCTTCCTCCCCATAATCCTACCTTTCAGGCCAAGGGGTATAAATGGAAATTAGTGTATAATAATCTGAATACTCTCAGGAGTCTATCTGTGTAAATAGACATGTGTGAGAGCGTTCGTCTTTTGGCTATACTAAGTGGAAATGCAGATGGCAGAGGAGAAAAGAGGGCTGGCTATTTTTGGAAAGAGTATTTTTTTTGAGCTTGAGGCACACAAAGTGTTCCGTTAAACCCTTGTGAAAATGTGGGCGATGGAGATTGGGGAGAAAGACCAACCACCATTGCATGGTTTTACCTTTTCTTGACAACTCATCCAAGCTGAGGTGCTGAGGGAACACAGAAGGAGTAGCGCTGGTGTTACGGAAGTTAAGCCAGGAAGAACAAGCATGACTATGTTGATCTTGTGAGAGCTGCTGGCACTGCTGCCCGCCAGCTCCTCCTCATCTGTTGGTAGGAGCACCCCGTGTTTGCTTTGAGGGAAATGCACTCTGCTGCCTTCAGCCCCTGTGCTTCTGGAGGAGCTAATGCCAGCCCTCAGCTAGAAAGTGAAACAGGTGACCAGGCTAAGGCCATCGGTGGCCTTCCACGTACCAGGCCACAAGGTGAGATGGAGGGCCCTGCCCCAAATTAGACCAACCAGAGCCATGGATTTATGGAATTCCTTTAGAGTTACTGGGAGAAGGGACTTTCCTTTCACTATTTCTCTGAATGCCATGTTGAGAAAGTGGCCACCACAAGGGCTTGACAACGGAGACATCTAAGAAACCAGAGGCAAGAAACAGGACCTACTCACATCCTTTGAGCCTAATTCAAATGATACAATAGGCTAGTCAGAGCCCTGTACAAATGCTCCCTTTTGGTTTAAGCCAATTTAAGTTGGGTTTTCTATTACTTGTAAAGGAAAGAAACAGTATTCCCAGGATTCCCAGGATGAAACCAATTGAAACCATTTATTGTCACTGACCTAATGAATGGCCACGTATCTCTGTGCTTCTAGTGAGTGCAGGCACCTCCTACAGAGACCTGTACTGAGATGAGGGGAAGCTGCTATGAGGGACTCCAGAAAACCAAAAAGGAGGATGTCTTGGGAGATGAAAAGTTCTTAAAGGGAAATATAAAAGCATCAAAGACCAATTTTGACTGACTCAACTATTTCCCTGGAGCCAACTCAATGTGAAAATTTAATTCAATTGCCAAGGTAAATCATCATAAAAGACATATAATTTCTTAATGTCAAACTAGGGCTATGTGACATCATAAGATCTGGTCACGTCTGTTCTGTGGGTTCAAAGTCTAATGAATCAGATATTGGATCAATTATCTTCATTAGCTGAATACCACTGAACTTGAAAAATTACAGCTCCCAAGTAAAGTACTGCTGGACCTACTAACCTTTGACATCCCTTAGCATAAAGAGTATTAAGTGCTGAAGGGGGTCACTGAGAACCGAGGCAAAATTGAAGCAGTTTCAAGATTAGAATTCCTGAAAATTCAAGGGTATTGCTTTACATTTGTGGATTTGAATCTGAGGTATGCAACTTGAAGTGGCATCTTTAATATCAAACTAGAAAACTAAAATGGACAATAAAATACTGATCTCATGATGCTTGGTGCTTTGAAGAGATGGCACATATAGAACCACTGGAAGTTAGAACACAGAATATTAGAAGGAGGAGAAGGAGAAAAAGGAGCAACAGCTGCCGCCACTGCCTGACATTGGGAACAAGTGTCCCGTTACACAAATCCAGTTGACAAAAGAAAGGCAACATGGTAGATCATCTCTAAGATGGCTGCCATGAACTCCTTCCCTTCCTGTGCATGCGTGATGAACCCATCAAGTCTATTCCTTTCATTCCCTTGAAGCTGATATAGCCTTAGAGACTTGACTGAATAATAGACAAAGGCACAAGTGACATCACAGGACTTCTGAGGCTAGGTCCTAAGAAATCTCTCAGTTTCTACTGGGACCTTTTGTTACTCTCTCCTTTGGAAAGTTCCCTTTGGGGGAAGCCAGGCTCTATGTAGGAAGGCTGACTATCCTGAGAACACTACACTGGGAGGAAACCCAAGGCGGTCAAGTGGAAAAGTCACATGAAGGGGAAGGGGAGCGGAAGGAAGGAGGAGAGAGGGGAGGGGAGGGGAGAGGAGAGGAGAGGGAGTGGGGAGGGGAGCGTGCCTGTTCAGCCCTACCTATTCCAGCCATCCCAGTCCAAGTTCCAGAAGCAGAGTGAAGAAGGCAATTGGACATTCCAGCCGGCAGATGTGTCACACAGAGTGACTAAGGAAATGAACCCACCAACAGCCCACACCAAGGCCCCGGTCTAGCCACCCCGGCCAAGTCCAGCCATTAGAGCCACCCCACCTAAGGCCCTAACCATCATGCAGCATAGATCAGCAGTCTCAGCTCTGCCATGTTTGAATTCCTGACCTGCAAAACCATAAGCACGATAAAAAGGACTGCCGTTTTATGTCACTAAGTGTTGGAGTCATTTGCTGTGCATTGGTAGGTAGCCAAAACAGCAACTAGCATTTGAAGTCAATAACTTTCGTTTGGACGAGTACTTTGAAAGTATACAGCTCACAATGCCCTAAAATCTTCATCAGGAAGCAGCATATTCATGTGTTTCACAGAAGCAAGGTCAAAGCCGAGACACCAAGTTTTTACAACTGTCATACTGTGCTTCGTTAAAGCAGGGGGCAAATAATTCAAGTTTCATTGAACATTTTAAGGAACAAAGAAACAGAAGCAATACTTATGAACCTGAATTCTGAGACCTGGTCTTGGAATATCAAAGACCATTAAAATCATGCAATCAGCAATTGCTCATTTAAGGAACGATAGCCTCATGCCATCTGTCTGAGTTAATTTGGTGGACTTCACACAAATAAGATACAATACTTTTGCCAACCCAATCTGCGTTTCTGACTTTCTAAAATTGCACTACCTCTGACCTTTACGATTAAAATCTAATTAAGAATATGGTTATTTTTAAAAGGTAGGAATGGCATAATTGTCTCATCTATTAAAGTTATGACTAACTGTTAACCTTCTTAACTTGCTGATTCACTGCTATGCCTTTCATTTCAACCTTGTTCAAAGCAAAGTCCAAAAAATTCAGATTGCAAAACAAACCCTGCTGAAAAAAACATGCAATTCACTTTCACTGTCTGATCAAAACAATTGAAAAGAATTTTTTAAATTTACAAAAAAATCTAACCTTCTAGAATTGTGTAGTAACTGAGTCTTCGGCTCAATTACCCAAATTTTCCATTTAAATCAATTAACCAAAAAAGTTTATTTAACAACTACTGCATGCCTCTCCCTGCCTGAGATGACATAAAGAAATAAAAAAATATTATGTGGCCTTGCTCATGCTCAAGGGGCTTGAAGCCTAGCTGGGAAAATAAAACTTGTTAACGTGAACACATGCCATGAGAATGTAAGAGAGGTCTGCTTTCTTCAGGAATATAACTCACCTATAAGTGGAGGGAGAAAACCAGACATGCAGATGCCCATCTCCTAACCCACTGAATGCCAGAGGAAGTTTCCCGGTGCTCTGTCTGGATGCTCTCTGGCCTTCCCTGCGAGGCTTAGAAGAATTCTTCTCTATTGTTGTATCAGTGTCTCAGTGCTGTGACCCTGGGTCATGTGAGACTCAACCATCCCAGAAACTACAACACTGCAGACATTGGACTTGGGGCTCATAGGTGCATCCGCCATGTTCTCTGTCCATGGTCCTCAGTATAAACTTCCCGTGTGTTCTGAGCAGTCATTAGGACCTCTCGTCTATATGGTTTCATCTCTTTAGGAGGATAACTCAGTATCTCTTTGACACGTTTCCCAGGGAGTCTTCAAAGTAAATTATTTGTATGCCACATAACTGTACTTGAACTTGAACTTAGATTCATAACAAATATGTTGTGCAAATATGGTAAAACACTTCACAGCCATCCTCCTAGAAAGCATTGACAAATGCAATTTGACTTCTTAGTTTTACTTATTAAGATATAGAAAGCATTTAGAAAAGGCTGAGCATATTTGAACAGAGTTGGCTTCCAAAAGGAATTAGGGAAGCCTGTGTATCGTCTTCTCCAATAATGTGTTGCTTTTTAAGTGACTGCTTCAAGACAAAAAACAAAAAAAAAAAATCTTAAGCAGAGGTCAAAATAAAACAGATAAAGTGATATTGCTTTCATGCTCTTCAAAATACCATGTGCTTTGTCTCCACCCCCTTGGAATTCAGGGGCCCCACACACAGCCCCCAACCTGCCGGTGTGCTTCCTATAGCTGCTCTGTTGACCCCTGTACACTTCTCTCTCTCCCTCTCTCTCTCTCTCTCTCTCTCTCTCTCGCTCTCTCGCTCTCTCGCTCTCAGACACAGACATAGACACACAAACACACAGACACACACAATCCTTCGACCACAGAATTGATTTGTTTTTCTTCAAATAACCACCATTACCTCAGATTCTTCCATCAGAGACAGAAGATAGACAAGTTAGGAACATCAAAATAGGTGATTTTTTTTCATTTTTAATGCAACTCCTTGTAATATTTATCAGGATTAAATGTTCAAAGCCAAGACCACTCAACAACAAAGGTGGGGGAAGGTCACCAATCCTTTCGGAGAATCGGAGAATTTACTTTATGTTTTTCTCATCTATCTCATCCAAAATTTCAATGTGGATTTTAGGTTTGTGAAAGAAAGCTCCCTTTTGTATAAGTTTCCCTCAGAAAAGGAGCTTCTGAGGCAGTACCCCCAAACTTACACATTTAAGCTCCTCAAGCAGAAACTTTGTACCATGAAAATATTTTCTTGGAAGCTCAGCCCTTGATCACACGATTCCGTTTGAGCTGCAGTCACCACTTGCCACTTGCTTTCTCCATCTCCTTTTCCACCATCGAGCTATTAAAACAAAGCATGAACTGTCCAGTCTTTCTTTATTCCTGGGCGAGCACTCCCCACTTGAGACCATCCGTCATCCCGCCCCTTTCCAAGTTTGGCCATCTGTGCACCCTTTGGGGAAAGCTCAAGTTAAGGAAAGTGTTTCAAGTCACTAAACATCTAATTCTTCTTGAAGGGCTATTTCAAGATGTCCTGTTTACCTCACCCCAGTTATGCTGTGATATCTGAGACTTTTTCCCCCTTCAAGCCTAAACTAATAGAAAGTCTTTGAAAAGGAATGGAGGCCTTTGTAGGGGGGAAAAAAAATCTATGGTCCTAGGAATGGGTAAACATTCCAGAGAGGTTTCTGTTTTTTTCCCCAACAGGTCTGCCCAGTCCTACAAATTGGGTTCTTGTAAGAATAGTCCCAAAGTGAGTCACAACAACAAAGAAAAGTGAATTTCTCAATGTGACACAGGAAGAATTTTTTTTATTTGAATTTGCATGTTGTTTACATTTTCAAACAGGAACTGGAAGAAAAGGGTTTCACTCTCCTTGAGTCTATCCAGTCATGAGTTCTTTTTAAGCTGGGCTGTTTGCTCAGTCCTCTCAGCAGTGGACATTTGGAATGGAGGACTATGAGTCAATTTCCCTCCCTTTCATCTCACTCATTCTTTCATCCATCCTTCCCAACGCGCCACGAGAAGATTCTTTGCCAGTGTTGACTCCAAACTTTAGTTCTAACCACGTCTCTCCACCAATCCCTCCCCGTGTTGGAAAGTCCAAGTTTCCACTCTTTCCAAGTTCTTCAGCCCCTGCCTCGTTCTCCCCTCACTGCACGTCCTCTGTTCCTTCCCTTGCATAGTACCACCTCCGCTAACCTTCTCTGTGTCCCTTCTCTCTTCTTTCCTAGGAAAATCATTTTTCTAATGCCTCATTCCCTTCCTCTCACAATATGGTCTCCAGGTCTGTAAATAACTATCTGAATTTCACCTGGAACCATTCTTAAAGGAATGTCTTTGCCCTCAATTATTATATTTTTGCGTATTCCTTACCATAATTTGCCTAGTGCATAATATGTTGCTTATTATGCAGCGTTTTCCCATCGTTCTTGATTTCATGTATGCATAAATCATATGTGTCCTTGTTGCTGCCCATTTTATGAACAATGACCTTTCCTTGTGTTAAGGGTGATGAGGACTCTGTGTGTTCTGCGCTGGTCCTGCTGCCAAGATCAAGCATGATGAACCCCGGGTATAGTCCAGTGAGGTACCACCTTGCAGCGGCCTCGAGAGGACGGGCAGGCAGTCCCAAAGCCGCACAGATGTCAGCTAATGGGGGAGGGGAGCCAGCTGGGTGGCAGCTAAAGAAGCAGGAGGACAGGAAGAGAGGATCTTGGTGGGAAAATGACTAAACCCAAAATGATCAAAATTTTCAATCTCATTTTAGACCAGCGATCTGTACCAGAGTTGCAAGCAGAGGCAGGAGAATGTTCTAAATCTTGGTGCGTCGGGCATGGAACCCCTATTAGCAGAACAGAGGAGCTGCAGGAGGGAGAAATGTAATCTAGGGAACATTCCAGAAAATGGAATAAGGAAGCCTCATCAGTTGTCATACATTGCAGTGAGTGGCACTGGAACTGACATTTATTTAAATATTCCTTGAGTCAGGATTAGTCAGGGAAATAGAGTGAGACTGACTTTCCATATAAGAAAATATAGATATAGATATAGATATAGATATAGATATATATGAAAATAAGTCCCGCTTTGAAAGAGAGGAAAAAGGAGTGAGGCTGATAGTAACTTTGATGAATGGGTTGTTTCATTCCTCGTGCTTCTATTTTATTTTTTATCTGTAAAAATGGAGAAAGTAGTGTTTGCCCTTTGGCCCAGTTGGACTGTGTTGAAGCTCAAGCGAGAAGGATATGAAGCGTCACCAAAAGCCAAAAGATAAATTACTCTTGTTGTTATTTTATTCTCTGTTTGAGACTGAAAGTTTCCATTAGCTCAGTCTAGAAGTTAACACGCTACTGAACACGATCTTTTAAAGTGAAAAGAACGATCGAGTCGGTGGAACTGGTTTGGAAAGCTACTGTTTGGAGACTCAGTCAACAGCCTTAAGGCTTCTGGGACATTCATGGAAGGGTGAGTTACCTTTATAAAGATGTTTCCCATGTTCCAGGCATTGTGCTAAGGGCCTTACCTTACTCTGAATTTCTCCCAATCCTCACGAAAGCCCCTCACGACATGAGGTCAAGAGATTCATCGGCTTGTCCCAGCTCACACTGATCAGTTGACTGAAGAACTGCCTGATTTTGAAGACAATGCTGTTCCCACAATCCAGTTCTTTTCAAAACTTTTTTAACAAAACTTTTTTCAAGACCTTATACTCAGAAATCTAATATGAAACAGTGCAGCTGTCCTTCTGAAGTAGGGGTGAACGGGAGAGAGAGATCTCGCCTACCTAGTGTCTCCCCCCCACTCTCCACCCCCAAACACTGTATCCCCCAGAGACATTTCAAGGCTCCCTTGGAGTTCCTGGGACATAATCCGCACGTTTCTATTTCACTAGGCCTCCCTGCCTACTTTCCAGTGCAGTCTACATAAGGCTAAAAATATAAGGGTCATCCATTTGGGAGGAGGAAGGGAACATGCTTTAAAGAGCAAAAATGTCATTCAGCCAGCTGATACCAATTGGTTTCAATAAATGTGCCTCTTTTCACTTCAGCTCTGATGTATTCCTTGTGTGTCATTTAAGAGACATTGACTCAGCACCTGTCATGGACCCAGTACATCATGAAGTTACTGCTCTTAGGGACGTTATATGAAATAGGTGAATGAGAAGACCTGATGTCTGGTGTGTAGTCCTGGGCTGGTCTTTCAAGCCCCAACTGCCATTTATTTGCTGTGTAGTCTTGGGAAAATCACCATCCTATCAAGCCAGTTTCTCAGCTGTCTGAATGCGAAATGAGGTGGCTACATCAGGTAGTGTCTGAGGATTTTCTCACTCCTAGAGCCCTCTCCATCTGTGAAGAAACTCCCACCATGTCTCCACTCCCCAGTCCAGTTCTCTGCCCCAGCCAAAGTCCACTAACATCGCGACAGGCTTTGTTCTTTCTTTTGCCTGTTCGTTGGTATATATGGTGCTGCCTTGTAGTGTGCTGGTAAATGCTTAACAGTCATATGATTTTTTATTGTTATTATTTAACAAGAGTTTGTTGAGTAACACACAGCATTCTGGTCCTGTGAGGGCATCATGGAAAAAGCAAAGTAGATGCCAAGAACGGACATCCTTCTTTGCCTGGATTACTAATGTGGGCTTTCCAAGTCTCCATGCAACTGTTACCCCTTCTGGAAAGTCTCCCCTCATTGGAACTCCCGCAGTGGGTTCCAATGGTTCCCCCCCATCTCTGGATACCAGAATCCCCTGGAGAACTTGTTACTCTTGTTGTCAGGCATTGCTCTTTTTGTTGGGAAAACACTTAAGATGAGGTCTGTCCTCTAACATGCCCAATGCCGTGCTGCTAACTCTATGCAGAATTGTGCAGCGAGCTCTACAGCGCATCCATTGTGTGTAACTGAAACCTACCTATTGAATGGCCACTCCCCACATCTCTCTCCCCGACTTCTGCTAACCACCGTTCCACTCTCAGGCTCTGTGAATTTGATTATGTTGCAATGCCTCATGTAAGTGGAAGTGTGCAGTTATTTGTCCTTCTGTGACTAGCTAATTTCACTTAGCATGATGTCCTCCAGGTTCATCCATGTCATCACATATGGCAGAATTTCCTTCTTTCTTAAGGCTGAATAATCTTCCATTGTTGCATTAAAAAACACATTTTAAAGCATGTTCCAATTTCCATGGTGTAAATACTTCCACCATGGCCAATGTCTAGTTACCAATGTGCTAAAATAATTAGAAAGTGACAAGTTTTGAGTATCACTTACCTTTGCTCTTAATATAACCTATTTATTTTATATAAATTAATTTTTAATAATGACTTGCTCACTCGCCATGCCCTCTCTCTCCTGAGTTCAGTCAGGTAAGATACGATAAGACTTCACTGAAGTTTAGGTCTCTTATATAAAACAATAATCTAAAACCAGGAATATTAGAAAAGTCACCTATTGTAGTAGAAAGAAATTAGTTAATGAACTTAGAGAGAGGGAAGGCCTACATCTCCATCCACTTGGTTTTAAAGCTTGATGATCTTGAGAGAAAATTAATTTGAGCCCAGAACTACCGCTGTAAAAACACTGGCTGCACCTGTGTTAGTTCTGCCACATTAAAATAATATTAAGAAAACAAAGAAGAGTATTTTGGGGCATTTCTGCATTCCTGTCCATTTCCTAATGATTTATGCAGCTGCTCACTGAATAAGACAAATACATTTGAGAAAGTAAATGTTATGAATTAAGTAAAAAAGAAATCTGGAGGTGATGATAGGAGCGCTATTTTTGAGATCCTGTTCACTTTTTCAACCTTTTGTTGTTGTTGTTGGACTTATGGTACCAGCTTACTCAAAGTTAAGTAAGTATGTAACATGTGAAGCTACTGGATGAAAACCAGGTCCATATGGATGAATAAAATATTCACAATGATGCCGACTTTTACTAAAGTAAAACACGTCTGCAGAACAGAAATAATTCTAAGACGGTAACAGCCACTTACCTCACACGCAGTCACTCAGCATGAATGAAACTGACTGTGAAATTTCACTGGGGAAAAAAATTACAATCATTTGCTGTATTAGTTTCTATTATTACAAACATAGGCAGTAGGTTATCAAACAAAGAATGTGGTAGAGTTTGAACAAGACAAACACCACATAGCTCCTTCCAGTCCACATTTGCAAGAGTAGTTCCCACCAAATGAGCACCCTCTCACGACCAAGCCAAATGCTAACATGCATATTTGACGAAGAACCATCAAGCTAGGAATAAAGGATAATCACGTAAAACCCTACAAAGGCTTTAAATAGTCACAGAGCTCCACGGGAAAATGCTGTGACTCTATTAATACAGTCTTTATTTGAATTGGAAGATCCACACCTTTTCCTTGGAACTCAGGATAAAGCACGTTTGTTTGTGCTAATGAATTCCCTGAAGGTTTCTATGACCGTTGCGCTTTGCAGTGATGTTTTAGTCAGGCTGCTTCTAAGGACAGGTGCTCCAATGCATGGCTGTCACACCTTTCTCAGAAGCACTTGCCAGGAGCAGGGCGGAGGCAGGGGTGGCGCTTGAAGGGCCCAGGGGCTCACATCCCTTGAGCCAGAGGGGACCTGACGACAGGAAGCACTCTGATGGAAACACAATAAAATGAGTTTCGAATGTAAAAGAGGGATTGATGCTGGCAATATGGCATTGCTTAGGAATTCCACGTGTTTTTGTGTTTTATAAGCACAGAAGATCAATCAGGAAGCAGGTCCTTTTCGACCCCTGGGGCAGCTTTGGTTCTTTTTGGCACATCCTGCAGGACCAGCGAGTGGGTGATTTTCGGTGCCTCACTTTGAAGGTTAGGCCTTGCCTCCTCATAGGGATCCTTGTCCCCCATTCCTGCTGAATGGCTTCCTGGGCCAGGTCCTATGTGGGGGAGCTCCCTCCAGGTGTCAATTTGTTATGCATTTTTCTATATTTGCTATAATAAAGTGAAGCGCCCGCCCAAAAAAAGACAGATTAATGGGGAAACAGGTGAACAACAGGCAAAGGTGGTTTTTGGAGTCAGTCAGTCTTGGTTTCAAGTTACTAACACCATCAGTTACTCACTGGGTGACCTTCGGTAGTCGACTAAACTCTCCTGCCCTCAGCTTCCTCAACTACCAAATGACAGTCTAACATCACCTACATCACAGGACTCTTAAGGTAAGTCAATGCAACACTAATGGTGAGTTCCCTCAAACTGCACCCTGAGGAGGATAAAAAGGAATTGTATAACAACCTCCCACTTGCCATTCTTGTGGAGTCCATGGTATGATGCCACCACCCTGGAATTAGACTAAAAAAGTACTTGAGCTAGATTGTATACAGTACTGTGTCATTCTGTAAAGAATGGAATAGTTGAAAGTGGTTAAAAGCAATAGTCTGGAACTAAAAATGGAAAGATTGGGCAAGATATTGAAAACAAAGCAACCACAACAACCTCCCAAGTCGTAACAAGAATTGGGCAATAGAAGGGTGGCCTGAGTCACCATCAAGGAGAGGAGTCAACGATAGGTTAGAAAGTAGATGAAACCACGCTGGAGTGACTACAGATGAAGACTGCTTGAGGTTGATGATATGAAATGGTTTTTCCAATCCCAATCTCATCTATTTTTATCTCCCTCATGGAATGTAAAATAATTCACATGACAATTTGATTGAGACCTTATGGGTACCATTTCCATTGTGCAAGACAGGAACAGTTAGGGCAGAAAAGTGTTGCCAAATGGTAACAGAAGATGGCCAGTGTGAGTGAAAGTCAAGTAGAGGATTGAGCAACAGTTTAGTGAATCGGGGTAGAAGAGGCCACCGGTGTGGATAATCCAAATCAGTGTTTTATTGTCATCATTAGAGTCTTCTCTTGTTTGTGTCATTCATGGACTTAATGAGGGAGGAAGTCATGAGAGCCTGAAAGTCAGGACCTGTGACCGATGGTGCCCTCTGGTCTGTACTGTAGGGTTGCCATACAGGGAGTGTCTGTACAAGTCTAAACAAAACCCCAGGCAGCTCTCAGATGCTTGAAAAGCTTACATGTTTCTATAGCAATGCCTGGAATCTATGAGAAATTGCAACGTTGATACATTTGGCTCACAGGTAACTACTTGTGTATCCTTCAGGATTATTAGGTGGTCTCTGCAGCAATCCAGATGAGATCTGAAATCTCTAAAACTCTAAAGGACAGTGTAGACCCGGTTTTAGACAATCTGTTCCTAATTTTGCTTTGCCCTTGGAGAACTATTAAGAGTTTTATAAAATGGATTGCCATTTCGGTGCTGGCCAGCTCAAGCAGTTTAAGACTCAAATGTATGGTAGAGAGTGAGAATAATTAGACTTAGACAAATCAGTCCCTCCATCAATTCCCAGGTACAGGCTGTGCCGCTGTCGGGCAATTTCATAATCTCATTTGCGCATCTGTGTTTATTTAATGTTTGAGTGTGCTTGGATGTGCTTTTACAAATGGCTATCTATAAATCCCCATCCATTAGATAGACTGGGATTTTCATAAGGGGATCCAAAGAACTAATGAAAAGAACATTTTGGTAACATTTCTCTGTTTATAGAGAGGATCCTTTCTTTCTCCCCCATAAGAGCTCGAAGTGTTTTTCATTAGAACACTACAGCATGTCTCTGAGGCGCGTAGTAGGTTGGGACCAGTAGCTCTATACTTTATAGATGAGCAGCTAAGTCTGCAGCCAGCATGACCGTGTCCTCAAAGGACAAAACCAAAAACCTCCATGCCGGCTAAGCTGACATGCTCTCCACACAGTCCCTTATTAGTGCACAAGCCAACTAAAATTTGTGTTTAGATCAACTACAGGGAAATGAGTACTTAATCTATAAAATGTATTCCCAGTGTATTTCTTTAAAGTGCCCTTCCCACACACATAAATATATATAGATATATATGGCTTTTCAGTGATATTCTAATAACAACAAGAAGGAGTCCACATTTACTTCTCAAAAACAGAGAAATAACTTTGTATGTGGTAAGGAGATAAGACCTGAGAAATTAATCACAGAAATATGAGAACACCAAGAGAATTCTCAAATTTGCCTTTTGAAGGAAGATTGTCAGTAAGATACATTTTATAAAATACATCTGGTAAGGCTCACCGTGTGCACATGCATGTGTGCGTGTGCATTGTATGACCTCCTAAAGTACAGAGCCCAAAATAGTCCTTTTTCCTGAGTCTAAGGGTGTTATTATTTACATGATCTTGGAATCTCAGCTTTCAAGGCTCTTAGAGAACCCGAAGTGATTTCACTAAAGATGTTTGCAGGGCTAGGGAGAATACCCCCATCTTAAGGATTGATTTGATTTTCTACTTAAACATGAATGCATGAACAAGGCATCTCAGATCCATCAACCGGAATGCAGGACTAAAATATGTGAATACAGTTCAGACAAGGATCCTTTGTAAGATCTGCAAAAAGGGCATGGTGAAGAGTTCAAGTCTCAAGTTTAACAGTGGCAAAGGGAGGTCCTGTTTTCTTTTCATCAGTAAAACCATGCCCCAGGGTAACAGTGGACACTTGATACAAATCTGTCCACACTTCCCCCAAACACCATGCAGATGAACAAGCAGAGCCAGTAAAACCTGCCATGGCCCACACCTCTTGAAAACTGGAAAATAGAAATACTACTGGCTCTGATTCTCATGTAAGTAGGTAAATACCCATGGAAACCGGCAGTGAAACATCCAGTCTACGCCAGAACAAAAAAAAATCAGGTGAAGACTTTGTGACAAGGAGGAAAGTGTGATGGAATCCAGTGGTGGGAGAAACCAGATAACATGACCCACAGAGCAGGAGGAGCCATCCTGAGTGAGATAATTCAGAGAATAGGTCTGACATTGAGGAATCAGAATTCTGGACTGCAGCTTTAAAAGATGACGACTTGAAAGTATGTGAGGCCAGAGATGGTCCTGCTGAGAAGGCGGCAGTTCTGGGAGAAAGGGATGGGGCACGGGAGGAAAAAGCACTTCCTGGAGGCTTGGTGTCTCTATCGGATGGCATGGGAAGGGAGAAAGCAGTGGGCAACTGGGGTTTGGGGCAAATGAAAGCCATCCAAATGGAATAACACAGTAACTCAGCAGGATGGATCACCAAGCACATTCTAAACAAATGAGTAGAGGCGACGTCCCTGATGAACCAAGAACCTAGAAATGCCCAAAGTTGCTCTCATGTGTTCCACATCCAGCGCACCTAACACGGCACGTTGAAGAGTCATCCTGCTTTCTCTCCTTTACCTACAACTTTTGGAACAGTAGACACTGAACAAATAATCCTAAATAGACAACTTGATATGAAGTTGAAGTGTTTGTGCAATAATTATTGTCATTTCAAACTAAAGGGACGGCAGGTATCAGGGAGCCCACTGATAATTCCCTGGGGGTGGGGGGTATTTGTTTTATTATGAAAAGACTGCCACTAGAAGAGAAGAGAAGGAAGTTCCCTAAGGTCACAAGGAAAATGAACTAACAGATCTTTGAACACAATGGTCTGCCACATTATGAACCAACTCGCCATTTTCTGTAACGATGACCTCAGAATTCTGCTCATAAAGAGAGCACAACTCTTTGGACTGAAGTTCTTTCCCTCTTAAAAAAAGCCAGCGTCTAAATCCTGCCAAAGATGTTGACCCAAAATCAAAGAAGAAAACCCAATGTACTTGGAGTATTTTAAAAAGACATTTCTGCTCATTTCTCCCCACCCCCACCACCTCGGAAAGCAAAGTCATTTGAAAAATCATGAGAACAAAAAGCACTGGCAGGTTATACAAATTGCTCCTGGATACATACTGCCTAGAATCCTGCGTTCTTTTAACAGATGTTTGACTTCTAGAAAGTTTTATGTTGCAAAAAGCTTGGAATACAGCTCATTTTTATCTGCATATCACCTTTGAGCCAGCTGTTAGATAAGCCTGGAACTTATTGGTGGTTTCATCACCTGCCATTACTCAGATGGAAACGCAGATGATCTTCTGCAGGCTTGGTGGAGAGGACGATGGGGAAGGCCCTCTTGCAGACTCCTTCTCCCCCACCAACCACTTCATGAGGACAAGAGAGAGGCCTCCAGCAGCAAGCGGACTATCATGACAAGTTGTCCAAGCCACTGTGGGCCAGAGGAAAGAAGGGGGTGACCAGCTGCTGTCCTTCCAAGTCTGAGACAGGAAAACATGGTTGTAATTGGAGGTGGGAATAAACTGATATAGACTGAAAAATGACAAATTACTAACTAACGAAATTTGCAGACAGTGACTGGATTACGGGTAAAATGGAAAATATCCTACCTCAAGCATTTAGCCAAAAGAAGAAAGCATAAAAGAGGTGACAATAATAAGGCAAATATCTAATACGTACTATCTACTTGCCAGATAAGGGACATGATAATTCTTCACATACAATATCTCATTTAATCATTTCCATGATCTTTAAAATATAAATATTATTATTTTCCAAATTTATAGATAGGAAAGTTAAGGCTCAGGGAGGTAAGGAGACAACTCATCCAAAATTAGAGCAGAACCTCAACTGACAGGACAGCTCAGGACCGTCCTTCATTACTGTATCTTATGGGGGGAAAAAGAGAGCTGTAAGAAAAAAGCTAAAAACGAAATTATAAGACAAACACTTGGAAATAATATTGACAACACGTGTGACTGAAGGAATGTTAATATTGTTAATATAGCATCATCAAAATGAAAAATAAGCTCAGGACCAAGGAAAACGAAAACACAAAAATCTGGGGAGAAAAAAATGAAAAAAAAAAAGCTGTAATTCGTTTCCTATTACTGCTGTAACAAGTGACCACAACCTTAGTGGCTTAGAACAGCATACAGTTATTGTCTTACTTGTAATTTCTGGGGTCAGAGATCTAAGTGGGCAGTGCGTTCCTTCTGGAAGTTCGACCAAGGCCAGGAGCAGGTCCCAGTCCTGGGAGGCTCCCCACAGCCCTTGGCTCCTGGACTCTTCCTCCATCTTCAAAGCCAACAGCCTAGCGTCTTCGCTCCTCTCTGATCTCTACTTCCTTCCTCACAGTTTCTTTTTGTGACTCGGACCATCCTACCTCCCTCATATAAGGGTCTCTGAATTCCATTAGTCCCACCGAGATAATCCAGGAGAGTCTCCTCGTCCCAAATCCTTAAGTGAATGACATCTGCAGTCTCGTACCATATAAGCTAATATAGTCACAGTTTAGGGGTGATTAGGACACAGGGATTAGGACATTGACAATTTGGGGGGGGGTGGCATGATTCAACCTACCACTAAGCTTTTGTAACTAAAAGCTTCATTGAAAATAACAAGAGATCCCATTTTTCATCCATTAAATCGGCAAAAGTACAGAAAATGGATACACTCTCACTCTGTTGGTAGGACCACCAACAGGAAATTGGCATCGATTTCCTGAAAAGCAATATATCTGTATTTATCACCATATGGTGATATCACCATATTATTATCAATATATATAAAATCAAACATTATTCCCCAACTAGAAATTCAGTTTATTGGAGTTGGTCATAAGGAAATCACTATAGCCGTTAACTGAGAATGTTAACTAACCTCAATTACAGCAACCTAAGTTATTTCAGTACAGTGTCATTTCCTAGTGCTCAATGCTATTAGAGAACTATTGAAAATGTAGAGAAAAATCATATTATAGGAAAATATTTAAAGATACTGGAAATGTCATTTTATATGAGAAAGGCTACAAATAAATGAGTATATATATTTCCTTTTTATAAAACAAATATTAGTGAAGGAAATGTTGGCTACTTCCCATTTTTCCTATATTTTCCAGGTTTTTTTCAATGAACATGTAATACTGTGATAATGATATCAATGTTATTTCTACAAACACCTTCCTCAGCCAATGCCAGGCAGGGAATGCTGCAGTCTTGCCAGGCAGTAAGGATGGGGCTGAGGTCATCTCCAGGGTCCTGGCCAGCCCTGGAGCACTCTAATTTTCCTCACTATCAGTAAAATCTATGACAGTTCGTGAAGATGGGACACTAGAGCCAGGAAAACACAGTGGAAAGAGAAGAGGCCTTGAATCAACAACCTACATTGGAAAGCCAGCTCAACTATTTATGGGCTGTGTGACCTTGGACAATTTACTGAACTTATCAGAGCCGTGGCTCACCATCTGCAAAGTGGTCCTGATGATCCTTGGCTTCCAGGATGTCGTGACGAAGAAATGACATCACTTAGAGGTTGGGAGTCACACACACAGGTGCACTGGGGTCAGAGCCTGGGCTTTGCCTCAACTGATGATGTGAATAAGGCCAGGGTGTTTTTATCCATTATGCCCCTGCTTGCTTCATATATAATGGAGTTAAGAGCCCCTAAAAATAAATGCTATAATGCACTTTAGAGTTTAGCACAGCGCCTGGCCCCCCGTACATGGTGAGCAAATGATAGCTACTATAACAGGTACTCAGTAGATTGTCATGTTTGTGCTACTTCTAATGATTATAGTATTATACAAGCCTGTTCTGACAGTCTTTAGTTACCATTTTGATGACAAAATCAGGTTACTCATCTCTTCATCACTCCAATTTGGAAGAGCCAAATGGCCAAAACTTCATATTGGCCAGATACGTGGCTTGAGGAATACGTCTTTCACATGCTCTACAGCCCCTCTTTCTGTGTCACTGCGAATGTGGATGTTTGGAATAAATGTTCATACATTGACTGCCCATGGTAATGAGCCCAAAAATTCATCAACAGAGATATTTGCGGGAATTTTTAGATATTTTTAAAACAACAGTCTCAAATCTTCTTACCTAGAGAAATCTTCTTCCTACTATGTGAAATCCTTTTGCTGAATATTAGGATAGGGGTTAAAAAAAAACAAAAAAAAACACCCCCGATAAAACACATAACTACAGCCTTTGAAAAGCATTAAATCTACTAAAGGAGAGAGACTCCACACCAATGCAAAATACTTAGGGATATATGTATATATTAAAAGACCAAAACCTGAAGACTTAATAGTATGGAAACAGTGTATTAATGCTTGAGGAAAAACGGAATAAGAAAATTGATGTTTTCATTACACTGGGTATAGGGACACTTTCAATATCGCTCGTTAAAGGATCCACATAAAGACCTGGGCCTGAAGTCCCTGGGCCTGGTGTTTGACCTCAGCCTCTGAAACATGGGACCTTTACGGATGTCAGTGAAACCCTCCCCACTCAACTTATCTGTGGCCTCTTACCCTGCTGACCACTTCCTTCCACTACAAAGTCTCTGCTTCTGTGAATTCTGAAACACCATTAATACATGTCTAGCTGCCACTTTGCTGGAGATTTCTTCTCAATATCTGATTCATCCTCAAGGTCTCATACTTGGCAATTATGTCTTCCAATCCACATGTTCCTTCAATCGACATCAATACTTAAGAGTCTAAGTTTACATCACTAACCTGATTCTCTCACCCAAACTCTAGAGCTTTTATTTCTACCTACTGGACCTCTCCACCTGGAAGTCCTCACATATCTAACTTCAGTTTGTCCAAGACAGGAAGCATCATTCATCATTCCTCCCCGAACTTATCTTTCTATTTTAGGATCTTGGCTATCAACTTCATCCTACACACAGTCGTATAAGCCCAAATGTTAGGAGTCCTCACAGCTTTCTCCTTTCTCCTCAGCCTCCCTAGCTAGCAGCCAGCACTTCCTAAACACCATTATTATCATTCCTCTCCTCTCCAGAGACGTTGCTAATGCTTCAGTTCGAGAACTCGTTGTTCCCTTAAAATGCAATCATTTTGCAGGTCTGCCTTCTCTATTCTCTCTCAAAATAGCATCTTTCATTTTTGTTCTCACACATTAGCAAAAGGAATCTTTGTAAAATCCAAATTTGACCAAGTCATTTCCAATGTATCCCTATAGAGAATCCACCAATGGTTCCCCTTCATGCTCAGGATAAAAACCCAAACTCCTTATAATAATATCCAAGGCGCTTTATCATCACACCAGTTCATCTGTTCATCGTAGCTTCCATCATGCTCCCTCACACAACTTACCCTTTGGAGCTACAAAACTTTTATCAAAATTCCACACAGCTATTTTGTTTCCTCAGTCTGGAATGCCTTTTCCAGCTTTTTCCTTTTGCCCAGTTCACCCATCATCTACTTGGCTAGTTTTAAATGCTTTTTCAAGAGTCATCTTAGTTGCCATTTCCTCTGCGAAGCTTTTCTAACTGTCCCAGGTTGAGTTAGCAGTCCCTTATTTGAATGAAGCCCACCTCTAAACCATGAACATTTGCAAAGACTAGAGCAGCACTGTCCAGTAGAATTTTCTGTGATGGTGAAAATGTTGTAGATCTGCCCTATCTAATGGTAGCCTCTAACCACATGTGGTTACTGAGCACTTGAAATGTGACTGGTGTAACTCAATCAGAATTGTAATTTAATTTAATTTAATTTTAATTAACTGACATTTAAATAGCCACTTGTCTCAGACAGCACAGATCTAGAGGTTAATTAGGTATTTGCAGGATATAGGGAGCCCCAGATATCTCCATGAAAACTTCAGCCACACATTCTTGGGTCAACATTTTCTTATTGTTTGGGTCTCTCGGTGGAAGTAGTTTGCAGAGCAGCAGACAAATCTTGAAGTCAGGAACCCTTACACTCTGGAGAGAACTTCTATCGTGCACACTTCTGCTGTTCTGACCTCAACGGTAGGCTCTTCTTGAGAGTGCACATACTTGGTCAAAATTGCAGACTCATAGGACATTAGGTTGGCAAAGGCTTTTATTTAACACCTAGCCCAGCATTCTTATCTTACTGCCAAGAAATTGGGCCTTGAATTTTTGTCCTCACGTCACTTGAAGTGGCTTGAAATTTTCTGAAATTCCATGCAAAAGTTGGGTAGTCCTCAGGGACAGATTACCAGGGGATCTGAAGTTGCTAGAGAAGATCGTACCTAGGCCATTTGAGGACTGGCAGACAAAAGTCACCCTTTGCCAGGTGCTGGAGACAACAGACCACCTGCAGGGTGAGATGCAAGTCCCTGCCTCAAGGGCATAAAATCACATCAGCTTTGATGTTCCCTCTGGCTCTAAAACTTCACCAATAGCCAGGCTTCCTCTCTACCTGCACTTTAAACAGTGTTCTCTCCCACACAAAGTGACCCTGCTTTCCAAATGTGCTGCACGCATCTGGCCCAGGAGTAACCCACACCTGTACTGAATGCATCAATGGCTCAACTCCTTCCAGCAAACCTAAGTTGCCCTGATTCCCACCTTCCCCACCAGGCCTTTGTCCATGTCCAGCAGCAGGCTCATCCCTCCTAAAGCTCAGGTTACTGTTCTGCTACCACCGCACAGCCCAAGAGATAAAAGTTCAAAGCCAAGGTTGCTTCTGCCATTAAATTCAGATAGAGCAAAATGAATTAATTAGATCATATGCCAAACACCCATTCAAATACTTCGTAGATTTAGTGCTCCTGGAAATGAGCAGCTAACAACAACAGCAGGTCAGACCAAGGACGACCATCCCCGAGGTGGGACTCCCGCCCACCGGCGCTGCCAAGAGTATTAGTACACAGCACCCCTGATCCCTCAGCCTAGCCTCCCAAGATGTCCATCTCAGTCCTGACCCTCCACACATCTGGCTGGGATTCGATTGCCCTAGGCTTTCTGAGAACAGTGATCAGAAAAAGGGAACAAGTTGTCCAATCATTCCATGGCAGGCAAGGGTTTTTGCCATTGGCAACTTTCTTCCAAAACTGAAAGATTTAAAGATTTTTCAACCCAAGTGGGCCTCTCTGACTCTCCCACTTTCTCGGAATCCCCTTCTCAAAAGCCTGTTCTCTGGTTTCCATCCCCCAACACTCCAATCACACTGCTCTTTCCAAGGTCATCAGCCTCATTCTGATTAATCTCAGAGCCCTTCCTCTGTTCTCATCCTCCTTCACCACGCCCTTGTTCTGACAAGCCTCTCCAGCTTCCCTTGCAAATTGTGAGCTCCATTCTCTTGACCTGCCACCTTTCTGCCAACAATTTCCTCTTCACTCCTTCCTTTCTGTCTGACACTTTCGTGCTGTGGCTGTTCCCCTACGTGCTAACCGTCTTCTCCTTCCCATTCTATGCATGACCAATCCTGGTCTGCCCACTAGAACAGGGCGAAGCCCGACAAAGAGAAAACGTGTCTTGTTTGGAGACCAGGGATCCTGCCTGTACGATGCTGCCTCTTTAAACCCCCCAATCAATGTTTGGCTGCAAAATGAAGTTCAGAGCCTGGTTCACCTGAAATTCACTTCTTGGCCTTTAGCTCCTGCAGACTAACATTGTTTCTGACCTTCAAAGTCCCTTCAGATTGCCTGCTCCGTTCCTTGTCCGCCTACTTCTTAACTTCTGATTTGGCACCCCGCTCCTGACTTGACGGTCCCCATGCCCTCCTCCTATAGAGCTCACCACTTCCATTCCATCATCCTCCCGGGGCAAAAGATGCCTGAAACAGACAGCCCTGGTTCTCACTGAGGGGGGAAGGTAGGTATCAGTCAAGCAATCACCACTCGTGTAGAATTACAGATTGTGATCAGGGTAATGAAGGAGGCGTACAGACGCTATGCGAGGAAGAGGAGGGCAATCTGTCTGGAGACTCAGGGAAGAGAGTACGCGTGAGCTAAGATTTGAAATACGAGAAGCAGTTCATCACTATGGAGTCGCATGGGCAAAGCACTCCAGGAAGCAAACATGGGATGTGACAAGAGGAACCATGATGCATTTGAGCCTCAGAGGGAAAGGCCAGCACGAATGGATTGCAGAGAATGGGTTTGACAGGGCCTAACAGGTGAGGCTGAAGCCCAATCAAGTCGGGCCTTAGAGACCATGCCCAGAAAGTGTAAGATGTTATTAAACTACTTTAATCTCGACACGACCAGGATTGCCACGTATGAGAATGGAATGAGGGCTGGAAAGAGAATCAGGGAAATCAGTTAGGAGGCAAGAGATGCAGAGGGCACAACAATGACCGCTTTTGAGGAGCTCGGGGTCGGTGGGAGAAATTACTATCAATTAGTCGAGCAGGACTTTGCGCCACTCCCCCTGACATGGAAAGGTCTCTCATAACAGGAAGTAAGATTTCCAACTTGTGCTCTTCTGTGGATTTTCCTAGTAACTTTTCCCTTGTACACAGCAGAAAGAACTCCTTCCTTAAGATTCACACATACACACTGAAACATGATCATGCAAAATAATCATAAAAGAAAAGGCTACTCAACTACGTAACATTGCTGCTGCCTGAGTTGACATTCAAAGTGCAGCCTGCACTGGGGAGAGTAACTCAAGGCTGGAAACTCCTGTATCTGTGTTCTCATAAAATGCAACACAACAACGATAATGGTCTCTGTAATGCCACACCTGAGAAAGAAATGTGGGGAAATAGCCAAATTGGCTGGCAAGCAGAGTGTGGAGGGTGGTACAGTCAGTTCATCCCCGGCCATGGCGATGGGCTCCTGGCGGCTCGGTCTCAGAGCTGCATGCTGCTTCAGGCTCCAGCAAGCTCGGTACAGTCACAGACAACGAACAGAAAAGTCAGAGGATTAAGTGGCTCTGCTGCCTGCGTGTGTGTTGGCCCTATAGCAGCATCAAGAAGATGCCAACTGGCACTCAAGCTGAAACTCCCATCTTAAAGAGAAACCAGAATGTCTCCTGGTTTAACCCCTCCTAGAAAACCATCCTTGGCTTTGCAAACATATGTAAAAACACAGCCCCCCATCTTTCCTGCCCTCCCCAATGTGCATCTGTAAATCCCTACGAGGCACAAATGCAAAACACTTGCCAATCGTCCTTTTCAGTATTTGTAGGGCAACCAGCCAATTGGCTGCCCGCAGGTTATTCACACTGCAATAGGAAACAAATTTCTTGCTGCAATTATCCTTAAATTTCTACTGTTTACCCCAGGAATAAACTAATTGCTGCTGTAAAATACCCTTTCCCACACTGTCCAGCACACATCTGTAAATTCCAAGAGGAATGGAGGTGAGCTGGTTGCCAGTTGGCTTCTGGAAAGCAATGGCGGCTGGCCAACTGGAAGTCAGTTTATTATTCATGGTGGAATAGAACTGAGCTTCTTATTGTGAATGCCACTGCAGGCTTCAGTGCTTACCTTTCAAGTGCACAACTTGGACTTCAATTTGTAATAAGCCCATATTTACTACTAGCTGTGGACTGGTGGTAGAGGGGTATGAAAAGGAAGACGATTATCATACCTTCAATATTTACTGAATACCTATGCCATGCCAGGTGGTGTGTTAGGTGTTGACAGTTGCACATGGGCATTTTATACTATTAAAGGAATTCGCAGAAGTAGGGTAAAATATACTTTTTCTATCACCACCAACTATTTGACCTGTAAGTGGAGGTTTAGTTCCAAACATCCTCTGAACGTCTCATCATGCTCCTTCCATCATCAAGATGGGTGGTCTTACCAAGGTCTCATACAGTGTTTTCTGAGAGCACCTTCTAAAGTAGCTCACTCTCAAAATGTTTATGCTTTCATGGCTTTGAAGAAATTATTATTTCTGCCTGAAACCTTTCTCCTGTTTCTCTGTGAAAAGCATACAAATCTTTGAAGACCCAACCCACATATGGGAGGCTATCAGAGGCACAAGTGTCTGGCAAGGAAACGCAGCAGACTACTTCATAGGCAGAGGACCAGCATGACCCCGAGGTGGGACGGCTGGAACTGGGACGCCCTCAGGCCCCTACTCTTTCATTTGTCTGTCAACTATCGTAAGCTACCTGTCCTGCTCTGCTCCTCTCTGCCTCTCTTCTTGCTCACCTCTGATCACAGTGTCCAACGTAAACAGGAGCCTCACAGCTGCACCAAGGGGCAGGCCCAGCGCTCTCCACCAGTGGTCACACTCTCTGTGTTGCTTACATACGTAAGAGAGAACCTAATGTCCTCCTGTCCTGGTCTACAGCAGGCCAGCTCTCCTTGTGTCAGGTGGCTTGCCATGGATGAATCAGCTGTGGCTGGGTAACCCGGTTCCGCCCTATTAGCCACCTAGGCCTATCATCTCAGCAAAGCCATGGACAAGTTCCTGGGAGATTTTGTGAGCAACACAACAAAATGGTCTGTTATGTACCTCACCACACTCCCTGGCCACTCATGGATGTGTCTGTCTCTGCCCACACACTCCCATCCATATACGCCCCTCTGGGTCCATATGTTAATTTTCTCCCAGTGATCACCTGGCAGAGTCCCCAGCAAATAAGTAGACTTTCAATCAATGTTTGTTGAGTAAGCCTTTAAACTATAAATTGGATGTCACCCCCTTGCTTAAATACGCATGGCTTTTCACTGTATCTAAAATAACATTCAAATTTCTCCCCATAGCCTACAAGGCCCCAGAACTGGGTCCCTCCTCCTTCTCCAAGTCTATCATATGCCTCTCATTTTTTTTATTCATGGTGCTCAGCCACACAGGTTTTGTCTTTTATTTCCTCTTACACACGAAAATCTTCGCGGGCTTAGGACCTCAACAGACGCTGCTCTGTCTTGAATACTCTCTCTTGTTCCTCGCGAGGCTGCCTCATTCCCCTTCAGGGTGCAGCCTAAGTTTTACCGCATCAGAGAAGCTTTCTCAACCAACCTCTCTTTCCAACAATATTCTCATAGAATATTGGATTTGTTCATAGTGTTTATTACAATTCTGGATTATTTGTTAGTTAATTTATTACTTATTGACTGTCTTTGTCCCTGGTGAGACTACCATCTCCACAAAGTCAGGGACATGTCTCTTTTGTCCTCTCCCATGTATACAGTCTAACACAGTAGGTGGCACTCCATAAAGATTTGTCAATGGATCAATGAGTCAAAAGATAATGATGCAAATTGAGGCATGGTCACTGGGCAGATTGTTTCTCCTTTCTAAATTTCATTTTCCTCGTCTGCAAAATCAGGCAATTCCAGGGCTCATAGAATGATCATTCCTGTTGACCTAAGAACTGCTCAAGGCTCCCTCTCTGATATGAGTTCCCTAACTATGCTCTCTCATCCTGGGTCCACTGAATGCCTATGCTGAAGTGTTATTTTGCAGTAGTTGTCTTAGTTATTATAAGGTCTCTGGAGATTCGAAGCAGTGGCTTTTGGAGAAGGAGAGAAGTCTAGGTCACTTGGAATTTTTAAGAATTCTAAAATACCTTTTAAGAAAGAATTCCTAAATAAGTCTACAAAAAGTATGATATAATACTAATGCTTATATTGAATACATTCAGGTTTGAAACATAGAAACATACAATGCAATATAGCTATGCTATATGTAGAAAACTGTCAACACTTCCATCAACAAAAATATCATTCAAGTGTTTACTGAGTGTCAATTTTGTGCATTAAAAACCATTATGGGGCCGGCTGAGTCACGTGTCGGTTAAGAGCTGGCTTGGGACACCAGCTCTGGGCAGCAGGCCCCGGTTCAGATCCCACATGAGGGCCAGTGATGCTGCGCCCTCTACAGCTAAGATGGTGAACAACAGCTCAACCTGGAGCTGGGCTGCCGTGAG
>NW_017731912.1:632881-638439 GCF_001890085.2 Hipposideros armiger | reverse complement strand
GGCCAGTGAAGCAACGTCCTCCACAACTAGACTGAAGAACAAAAGGACAGCAACTTGTCTGTTCCCCTTTCCCCAATTCCCCAGCACTGTTCCCATTCCCCAATTCCCCCAATAAAAATCTTAAAACAAACAAACAAAAAATCAAACTAAACTCATCCTATTCCCTGTCCCAAGAACTTGAACTGAAACTGCTGAATGGCTGAGGCAGAAGAAACTGAAGCCAGCACGATGGTATGGTAAGACGGGGTAAGGCAGATCATAACACATTAAAGCTGTAAGAAAGCATTAAATAAAATAATATCAACAAGCAGAAGCTACAAGGTTGAAAAAAATGACAAAGAGTTCTGAGCCTATTGGGTGATATTCAGAAGCAGATGGGGGCAGAAGCAGGAGTGCAGAGGAACGGAAAGAGGAAAAAATGGCATGTGTTGGAGACTCCACGTGACCCCCTCTAGCTGCCTGGTTTCCTGATGGTTTTCCAGTTGTAAATTTAAGAGGCTATGGTCTTTTAATAAACTGATCTTTTCTTAAAGTAATTTAAGCAATTCTCTATTCCCTGCAGCCCTGACAGTCACATTAAAATAAATATCAAACAGGAAATAATTCCCACTATGGAATACTCACCGAAGAACGATTATGATTTTTCTGGTTCCTTTTGACAAGTGTTTAATTTCCAATAAGCAGGTTCCCAGGATTATTAGGTGGAGGCAATACAAGGGGGAAAGCCTGGGAAAAGTTCCCATGACAGTTTCCTACCCTGAATGACTTTATGCTGGACCAAATCATTTGAGTTATTCTCATTAGAGTGTCAGAATGTTGGGTTTAGTTTAAGTGCTCAGTGCCTTCTTCAGAATCTTGAGCCCAATAACTTCCCATTTGACCCATTTTTCCTTGTGCATGAGTATGCATCCGTGATAACTCACCACCAGAAATCTGTATCACCCATGAGTAGCTGTATCAAACCTGGTAAGTCTGGGGGGGGGGGACAATAAACTAGTCGAAGCGGGAGAGAAGAGATCAGTGTCACAAGAGAGGTTAACGCTTTTATTTTAAACCTGACTTTGATTAGAGGTTTTGAATCCTTAGAATAATTTACTTTGTTTTTCTCTTTGTCAGATTTATTAAGTTCTTCCCTTAAAAAATGTGTATATTGCTGAAAGATTGTAAAATTTAATAGCAAACAGATTACGCACTTAGGAATAGACTAAGCACAATTGGCGCTCACATTCCTCCCGCTCCTATAAATAACTCGGTTTCCTTTCCATGTCTGCGAATTTCATTAGAATGGTGGGGGAAAAAAGGGGAGAAGGAAAAGGAAAAAAAGCAAAGCAGTCTGACTCTATTCAAAGTAGAGATCTAATTGCTCAGTCAGGGGCTTTGCATGGCCTAGGAAGGGGTATGGGGGTGTAAGGAGAGACAGAGTTAAAACACCCCTCTCTCCCCCATTATACACCCCTAGCTTTGGAAGGAAATTCTTCTGCATATGGGTTCAGGATTCACCTGCTATATATATTGGCTATTCCAGCAACCTGCTTCATGGGCTGTTCCAAAATGAGCCTCAGCGATCTAACAACAAAGGTTTTGTCCCTCCCATAATTTTAAGTTATATATACTTTGGAGATGCTACCTAACTTAGCAGTTACTGCTAACCATGTCTGTGAAAAGGAGAAAGACTCTTAACTTCTTTTATTAGAAGCCAAAAACAAGTGTTAGTGAGAGGATACTTGGAAAGCATGAAACACACAAGTCCCTGTAGAGTTGCCTGCGTCCCCCACCTCCCTCAGTCCTCTCTAAGAAAAGGTTTCTACCTAAACATATTCGGTAGCCCTGGGGCTTGTGCTCAGTTCCTGGGTGGAGTCTGTTTTTTTAAGAAAGTGTAGTGGTGAATTTGGTCCATTTTTTTGTAGCATGTGAAGGAAAAAAACCCACCAAACCTATTTTTTATCATTATCTGGATATTTCAAAGCACTCTTAGGTAAAAGCTATTGATCTGAAATTGTGTGTGACTCTTGGCTTAATCTTAAAATTCTAAGATGGTTAATAGGGGCACCCGAAGAACCAACCTACTCTCTAATAAAATCTTTAGAGATTGATTTTATGGAGTGGGACATTTTCATTTTTTAAAATCAGCAAATGAGACACAGAACACGAAGAAGAGTAGCGATAAAAATTTAAAAATTACCTGATGTTTTCTTATATTAATCAGAGTTATTTTGGTTACAAAAACCAGAAACCCATTTAAACTAGCCCAAGGAAAAAAAAGAAGTCACTGGAAACATACATGTCGTAAGGGGTTAATATCCAAAAGCTATAAAGAACGCTTACAACTCAACAACAATGCAACAAACACCCTGATTTGAAAATGGGCAAAGGAGAAAGGATTGGAGATGTTGTTCCCTGGCATATGTCTTTAGTTTGGCTCAAATAAACGCCTATAAAAATTCAAAGAAATAAAAATATAAAATGGGCGAAGGACTTGAATAGACCTTTCTCCAAAAAAGACATACAAATGACCAACAAGCACATGAAAAGGTGCTCAACATCACTAATCATTATGAAATGCAAATCAAAACCACCATGAGATACCATTTCACACCCATCAGGACAGCTACTATAGCAAAAAAAATAAAAATGAAAGAAAATAAGTGTTGGCAAGGATACAAAGAAATCAGAATTCTTGACCATTGTTGGTAAGAACATAAAATGGTGCAGCCATTGTAGAAAACAGTAGGGTGGTTCCTCAACAAATTAAAAATAGGATTACCATATTATCCAGCATCTCCACTTCACTTCTGGATATACTCCCAAAAGAGTTGAAAGCAAGATCTCAAAGAGCTGTCTGTACACCCATGTTCACAGCAGCATTATTCACATATCCAAAAGGTGGAGCAACCCTAGTGTCGATCAACAGATGAATGGATAAAGACGATGTGGTCTATACATACAGGGGAATATTATTCTGCCTTCAAAACAAAGAAAATCCTGATACATGCTACAACATGAATGAAACTTGAGGACATTACATTCACTAAGAGAAAAAGCCAGTCACAACAGACAAATGCAGTATGATTCCAATTATATGAGGTACCTGGAATAATCAAATTCATAGATACAGAAAGTAAAACGGTGATTGCCAGGAGCTGGGAGGAGAGGGCATTAAAAAGTTAGTGTTTAATGGGGACAGAGTTTCAGTTTTGCAACATGAAAAGAATTCTGGAGATGGATGGTGAGGATGGTAGCTAAACAATGAGAATGTACTTAACACCACTGAGAAGTACATTTAAAAATGATTAAGATGGTTTCTCCTTCTTCCTCTCCCTCCTCTTTCTCCTTCCTTCCTTTCTCTCCTCTCTCTCTCTCCATCCCTCTCCCTCTCCCTCTGTCTCTCTCAATTTCTCTCTCTTCTTGGATTTTCTCCATTTCTGCTCTGCGGCAGACAGACTCTAAGATGGTCCCCTAATAATCCCTGTCTTGTTGTACTCAAACTCTTAATGCAAACCCTTTCTCTCGAGTGTGGGCAGAACCGGTGACTTGCTTCTAACCCACAGAATACTGCCACGTCTGTGATGACATTACATTACATTGTAACTTCTGTCTTGCTAGCCTTACTGGCTTGAAGCAAGCTGCCATGTTGTGAGCTGCCCTACGAAGAGACCCACATGGCAAAGCACTGAATCCCTAAGGCAACAGCAAGCTAGGAGATGAATCCTGCCAACAACTATGTAAATCAGCTATGGAGGCATCTTCAGATGAGACCTCACTGTCGGCTGACACCTTGTGAGAGGCTCTGAGTCAAAGCACCCAGTTAAGCCAGGCCCAGGTTTCTGACCCACACAAAATGTTTTAAGCCACTAAGTTTATGCTAATTTGTTACAATATGTAATGAACGCATGCTTAGTTCTCCTCTTCAGACAGTCTCCTTTACAAGGATGTTAGCTTTTACATATACCCGTAATGTGATTTGCCCCTGGCCATAGGAGGACTCTAGCTCCAATATTGTTCCTCAGAAGCAATCTACCTGATATCTGGGTGTTACTTCCTAGTTCCTAGGGGCATCCGACTGGCCCAGCTGGGATGGAACTATTCACTGTGGCAGATGGGCACCTGCTGCCAGCAGGTCCACAATCCCAAGCAGTCATCAGGACTGTAGCTGAGGGCGAACATTTTTTGTANGTTCAGATCCCACATGAGGGCCAGTGATGCTGCGCCCTCTACAGCTAAGATGGTGAACAACAGCTCAACCTGGAGCTGGGCTGCCGTGAGTCGCCAGCGACAGCGTAGGCTGCAGTGGAGCTGGCCAGCAGCGGGTGTGCGCTTTCGTGAGCCGCTGTGAGCGGCCGTCCAATGGCCAGCGAGCAACTGCCTCACCCGGGAAGAGCACAATGATAATACCAACATGGGCCAGTGAAGCGACGTCCTCCACAACAAGACTGAAGAACAAAAAGACAGCAATTTGTCTGTTCCCCTTCCTCGATTCCCCAACACTGTTCCCCTCCCCCATTCCCCAATAAAATCTTTAAAAAAAAAAACCCAAAAAACCATTATCCATTTACTATCTCATTGCGTGTGACAAAACCTGCATGCCAGAATGTTATTTCAAGGATCCCAGTGAACCACAACCGCCCCCCTCTGCCCCGTAGTCACACCTTTGTGAGACTCACACCTTTGTGAGTCTCTACCCACATCCATGCTGAGCTTGGCCAGGAGACCTGCTGTGACCAATAGGACATTAGCAAAAGTAATGCCGTGAGGCTTGACACATGCTTGTGCATTTGGGCTTGTCCTCTTGAGGTGCTCCTCCATGGATCCCAGCCACCAAGCTGCAAGGAAATTCAAGAAGTCACATAGAGAGACCCCCATGGAGCAGAGCCTAGAGCCCTGGGCCCAGCAGAGCTCCCAGGCACCAGTCAGCACCCACGGTCAAGCATGTGAGTGAAGACATTCCACAGTGGCACCCCATGAAACAAAAGTGCCCAGTCATACACATAAGCATGAGAAAAAAGTAATGTATTGAATTTATTGTTGTATTAAACCACTAAATTTGAGTAAAAAGAGTAGATCTGTTACTCAGCAACAGATAACCAAAAATGCCCTGAAAAGTAAATATTATCTCACTTGCACAAAGGAAAAACTGAGGCTCAAAAATCGCAAATAATCAGACTCACATCATGGTTGTAATTCTGACCTGTACCTACTCCCTTCCTTAGAGAATAGCAAGTTACCTTCAAAATATGTCTACAGCTCCAACCAAAGAAGAGGCCCTGTGTGGGTCACATGACCCTTTGGGGTGGAACCCCAAAGCCACAGATGATTGAAAGCAGTTGGCAACTGACTCAGAAAACAGCTAAGCCATCAGCTAACCTGCCTACACCATAGGTTGGAATGGCATTAAAAAATCAAACTAGGGCCGGCTGAGTGGCGCGATGGTTAAGAGCTGGCTTGGGACACCAGAGGGCTCCGGTTCGGATCCCACAGATGAGGGCCAGTGACACTGCCCTCTACAGCTAAGATGCTGAACAACAGCTCAACCTGGAGCTGGGCTGCTGAGAGTCGCCGGC